>NC_025700.1:15413223-15490985 GCF_000633955.1 Camelina sativa
GCAGAAAAAAATTCCATAATTAATCAAGTTCTCTAGTGAGCAGCAGCAATTGAAGATCTCTTCACGAACCTTCCTTTCATTCGAGGCCTTTTCTCTGCATTCAGTTTGCGTACCTCATACCTTATCTTCTTGGAGAACAACCTTGTCCTTCTTTTCTCTCGGTATCTTGAAACCCTGGCCTCTCTTCCTCCATCCCCAGCCTCTCCCATGTGTAACCCTAAGCCACGAAAGTGGTTGTAGTGGTGAGCTTGATCTGCTCCACTTTCACCCTTAATATCCACAACATAAATAGGTTAATTATATCAATATTAAATAGTAATAAAAATTGACCGATCCGTTGGTAATATAAATGCGTGGTAGACATACCATGGAATCGGTTGGACAACAAACCATGTCGAGGTCTATTTCAGATGGCTCTTGAGCAGTCCATGGGATCCCTTGGCCTCCCCAAGTGGAAAGAACCGATTCGTAGTCCAATCTAAGCATAAGAGCCTTCTCCTTATTCTCTTCCTTAATTTTACCACTCATCTCATTCACTCCCATGTCAATAACATTCTTCATCACGTCTTCTTTTTCATCTTCTTCTTCTTCTTCTTCGTATGTGCTCTTGGATGCGTATTCGTAGTCAAAGCTTATTTCAAATGGAGAAGTCTCATCAACTTCATTAAGATCACACACATCTCTGGTCGCGACTCCTTCCTCTTCCTCAACCTCTTCTTTTTCGATCTTCAACATCTCACCTAACCCTAGATCTTCCGTGGGATAAAAGTCTCGCTCTATCCCTCCACCAAGGAGAGTTTCCACGTCAGCTGTGAACTGAGCCAGTTCCATGTCGGTTGGGAATAAACCATTTAGACAACTTTCAGCGTTATCCTCGTCTTCTTCATCGCTGCTCTTGAAACACACGGGCATCATCGGAACCTCGATCTTTGTCTCGACGGATTCGTTAAAGCATTGCTCCTCAACCATCGGGTTCATCACCGGCACCTCAAAGATGAGCTGCCCTTCCACCTCATAGCTTTCTGTCTGATCCTCCGTGCTCATCTCCGGCACAAGATCATGAAAAACCATCGTGTGTCTCTTCTTTCCCCCGCGAGGGGTCCGAGCTTTACGAGTAAATCCCTGATGCCACGTAGTTTCATGAGGCGGTGAGGAAGAGGAGGCGTGGCGATGCTTTCCGGTGCTAGCCGTTTTCAAGCGGACCCTCTCGTGCCTACGAGCAAGAGGGTTCGCAGAGTGGACCGAACCGTCACAACAATGGCAAAGGAAAGCATCGTCAGCTGCGCAATACCAACGTGCCCGCCTCTTCACGCAACTATCACATGCCCTCGCCGTCTTCCCACCGACCGCACTAGCCAAACTTTTCATCATATAATACTTATCACCATCNTAGACAACTTTCAGCGTTATCCTCGTCTTCTTCATCGCTGCTCTTGAAACACACGGGCATCATCGGAACCTCGATCTTTGTCTCGACGGATTCGTTAAAGCATTGCTCCTCAACCATCGGGTTCATCACCGGCACCTCAAAGATGAGCTGCCCTTCCACCTCATAGCTTTCCGTCTGATCCTCCGTGCTCATCTCCGGCACAAGATCATGAAAAACCATCGTGTGTCTCTTCTTTCCCCCGCGAGGGGTCCGAGCTTTACGAGTAAATCCCTGATGCCACGTAGTTTCATGAGGCGGTGAGGAAGAGGAGGCGTGGCGATGCTTTCCGGTGCTAGCCGTTTTCAAGCGGACCCTCTCGTGCCTACGAGCAAGAGGGTTCGCAGAGTGGACCGAACCGTCACAACAATGGCAAAGGAAAGCATCGTCAGCTGCGCAATACCAACGTGCCCGCCTCTTCACGCAACTATCACATGCCCTCGCCGTCTTCCCACCGACCGCACTAGCCAAACTTTTCATCATATAATACTTATCACCATCAACGAGAAAGAGTCACACTTTGAGCAAAAACAAGTTGCCAAGTCTCAGTTGCAAAAATAATGTTTTATCGAACTATGAGTTCTCTCTACAAAGGTTTCAGTTTTGGAGAAGTGGTTAGAAAAAGAGAGACTACATTTTCTTTTTATGAGGCAGTGAGAGGCTAAGTTTAGAGACGTTGTAGGCTAGTACATGTCCCACACGATGTGAGCTTTTTTCTTGTTTATCATCGAGAGTGTTATTAAAGTAAAAAAAAAATTGATGCACTTTTTGGTCGCTTGTACCCCATGAGGGCCATGAAGAGGTCTTATCTCGATTCTGATTTGCCGAGTTCTACAAGTTGATCCTCTTCTTAGTATTTTGATTGGCCAGCTTCTTAATCAGATGGATATCTTTATGGTCCACCTTGTTGTTTTCGCTGGCCTAGTCACTCATTGTTTTTTGGATTTTGTTACTTTTCGTTTTTGCTATAACTCGGGATATTTCCATGGAAAAGTTAAAACAGTGTGGAGTTATTCTCGTGATTTTGGAGAAAGCGAGATCTTGGTGTTGATATATCTACATCTACAAACTATATGTTCATCTTCTTTCTTTATACAGCTTTCTATATCCACATGAAGTTGTACTGAAATATGTATAAAGTATAATCATTGAAACTCCCAATTATTACAACTAGTAATAGCTAGAATCCATTAAAAAAAAGAATAGCAAGCATAATACGAGTTAACAAAAAAAAAAGGGTTGATTATCTCTTTTTACTGTTTTAGTTAACAAAAAAAAAGCATAATCAGACATGTTGTACTAGTTTACCTATATCACCAATTAAACCCAAGATAAAAGGAGAATTAGAGATACCTGAAAACGTCGCGTTAAAAGATAAAATGGATAACTATGGTTTTTCTGGACCACATCAATATGCAGAAAATTTCAAAAACAAAGGCATCAACCTTTTTCTTGAGAAGATAAGAGGCTCGATGGACAACATGTAACACTCTTGGCAATATTCGTGTACTTGGACAATGATGTTTATATCGTTTTCGGCATTTGTAGGAGCTAAGATTTCGGAGACTTGATTATTGATTTAAGTCAATAAGAGATCATTAAAACCTTAAAACTTTTGTCCCATCTAAGAAATCATGCATCTTGAGTTCTTGACGGAACATTCATAGTATTATAACTGTGTTCAAAATCTTTACCCTAAAAGATGAAAATTAAAGCAGAAAAATGATTGCACACAACAGTGCATGGTTCATTTTCAATGTTAGACGTACGTCTATTTCCCACCATTACAATGAGTAAAGAGTCAAGAATTACAACATTTTTTTGTGCGTAACAATAAAGAATATATTTCTATACAAAATAAATAAATAAAAGAAGCACCTATAACCTATGTTACATGGAAACTCGTTTTAAGTTCCGTTTCCCGTTTCCGAAATGTTTCAGAAACGGAAACTCGTGGAAACACGGAAACAAGCCGCGGAAATATTAAATATTTTTATTTTTAATAGTATATATTTTGATATAGTATAATTATAGAGAAATTCCTCAAAATACCACAATTCAGTATTTTTTCAAAAATACACTCTTAATTTTTTTCAAAGTAACCACAAAAAATTTATGTTTCAAAAATAAAATACCATAAACACAAAAAATTGATTTTTGGTTGGGTAGAATTTTTTTTTTTTAGGTTTGGATTGTCAAATTTAGATTTAGGGTATAGTTTTTAGAAGTTAGGATTTAGTGTTTAGAATTTAGAGATTAGTTTTTAATATAAAAAAATAATTCAATTTTGTGGTATTTTTAGAAAAAATATACTCTAGTGGTATTTTTTGAAAAATAACTAGAAGTAGTCACACACCGCTGGTACCCAAACATAAGAGAGGCCAACATGAAGATCATACCCTTTTGGGTCCAAATCCAAGGTATCCCAACCCTTTGTTTAACAAATGATATGGCTAGGTGGGTAGGGAACAAGATAGGTTATTTCTCTGAAGTAGATTATGATGAAAATCAAACCCAAGTAGGGGCTGTTCGTGTTAAGATAGATTGGGACATAGATGATCCTCTGCGCTTCCAAAGAAACATACAGTTTATTGCTGATGAGAATACTATTGTCAAGTTCCGATATGAACGTTTGAGGAACTTCTGTACCAAATGTGGTTCTCTAAGACACGATGCAAAGGAGTGTACTCTTGGTTATGATGATCCTGACTCTGAGGGATCGGATGATGATGGTGATGGAGACAATCACAATGATGGTGACAAAAACATGTCTGAAGCCAATACTCTCCCTTCTATTGACCCGACAAGTCTCATCTCCGGTCTTCAAATGACATCACCAACAACTGCTCTGGGTCAAGGATATGTCCCGCAAGAAGTGAGAAACCGGTCACTACCAAGTGTAATCATGGACACTGACCTAACCACTGAAGGTATCCGCTACCTTAATGCAAAGTATGCAGGGAAGAGGGTAACACATGACGTCCTGAAGAGTCTAGATGATAGTTCTGACGAAGCACATACTGACTTTGTCTTCTTGAAACGAAAGAGAGTGCATTTTGAGACTCAGTTTAACAAAGCAGAGGCAGCAGAGGAGTTGATGATCCTGAATCAACTTCGAAACAAGTGTTACTGCACCGACTCGGTGGGCTCATGCTCTGCTACCAATCGATTCGACGGAGGCGCGGGGGGCCCGGTACCCCCAGAAATTCCAATATGAAGATCCTCTCCTGGAATTGCCAAGGCATCGGGCCATCTTTAACAGTTTCTCGTTTAAAAAAAAACTCTGTTTTAGTACTAAGTGTGATATTCTCTTTCTTTCTGAAACTCTAAATAACTCTACTGTAATAGCTAAACTTCTGTGTAACTTAGGCTTTTCAAACTGTATTATCCAACCCCCTCAAAGTAGGAGTGGTGGTTTAGCTCTATTTTGGAAGGATTCTGTAATCTTGTCCTTAGTCTCAAAGGATGAGAGGCTTATTGATGTAACTGTCCAACATAATAATATTATGTTTTATTTGTCTTGTGTGTATGGACATCCCAATCCCACAGAATGTTATGAACTATGGCAACATTTTGAACTCTTAGCACCATCACGCAATGGCTCATGGTTACTCATTGGGGATTTTAATGAGATAGCCTCAAACAGTGAAAAAATTGGAGGACCTCCCAAAGCAGAATGGACTTTTCGTGACTTTAGACATATGATCTCTATGTGTGACCTGCAATATGTTCGATCAAGAGGAAATACCTTCTCATGGGTTGGAGAACGTTATTCACATACGGTCCAATGCTGCCTAGACAAGGCTTTGTTTAACTCTACAGGAGCGACAACTTTTCCCAATGCGGAGGCTCAATACATGGAATTTGCAGGCTCCGATCATAAACCTATCTTATTGAATTTAAAAGATCTTGTTCGACACAAAAAATGGATCTTCCACTTTGATAAATGAATCTTAGATAAGCCTAACTTTCATGAGATTGTTAAAGAAGGATGGCTGGTTAACAACACTACTACTGATATACCAATCAATGAACGTATAAGACATTGTAGACAGAACATGGCGAAGCTAAAGCGGGATGCACAACTTAATTCTGAAGAACGAATCACTTTGATCCAAGCCCGTTTAAATTATGCAATGGAAAGTCTACATCCAATCTTACAAGGAACCATTCCTCACCTACAAGATGAGCTAACAAAAGCATATGGAGATGAAGAGAAACATTGGCAACAAAAAAGTAGAAACGAATGGATGACTGCAGGAGATCAAAACAGAAAACTTTTCCATGCCTGTGCTAAAAACGAGATTTGCTAAGAACTATATTACTGCAATTTCCGATGACCAGGGCAATCTTTATCAGGGTGATAAGGAAATTGGAGAACATGCTCAACATTTTTTCACTGATATCTTTACAACCACAAATTACCATGTTGATCCGACAGTTTTTGTTGATTTTGAACCAAAAGTATCAGAGGAAGCAAATGCGAACCTAACGAAAGCTTTTACTAATGAGGAGATCTACAATGCAGTGTGTACAATTGGTGATGACCGTGCCCCAGGACCAGATGGTTTAACAGCCAGGTTCTATAAAGTATGTTGGGAAACAGTTGGTCCACATGTTATTCAAGAAGTGCTTAACTTCTTTGATACTTCATTTATGAAACCAAGTATAAATCACACAAACATTTGCATAATACCGAAAATTGATAATCCACAAACACTTTCGGATTATAGACCTATAGCTTTATGCAATGTTCTTTACAAACTTGTATCCAAATGCTTGGTACAACGACTGAAGCAACACCTGAATGACATTATCTCCGATGCACAAGCTGCTTTTATCCCAGGAAGAATAATACAAGATAACATGATGATAGCACACGAGGTCATGCCCTCCCTAAAGAGTAGAAAGCTAGTATCACAGAATTATATGGCTGTGAAAACAGATGTAAGTAAAGCTTATGATCGCGTTGAGTGGAAGTTTCTTGAAACAACTTTGAAACTCTTTGGGTTCTGTGATAAATGGATAAAGTGGATTATGGCGGTGGTAACATCAGTAAATTACTCTGTCTTGATTAATGGGGCTCCTTATGGTCATTTTCAACCAACTAGAGGTATACGACAAGGAGATCCCTTGTCACCTTATCTATTCATCCTCTGTTCTGATATACTTAGCCACTTAATCACGTCAAGCGAACGAGAAGGACTACTTCAAGGTATTAAAACTGGAAACGGAGCTCCAAGTATCACGCATCTGCAGTTTGCGGATGACTGTTTATTCTTCTGTCGTGCGAATAAAAAAGACAGTCAAGCTTTAAAAGATATATTCGACATTTACGAATACTATTCGGGACAAAAGATCAATACCTCCAAATCAATGATCACCTTTGGGAGTCGAGTTTTTGCAAACACTCAAAATCGTTTAAAGACAATATTAGATATTCCTAACCAGGGTGGAGGAGGAAAATATCTAGGACTCCCACAACAGTTTGGCCGTAAGAAGAAAGAGATGTTCGACTATATAATAGACAGAGTTAAACAACGCAACTCAGGGTGGACAACAAAAAAACTATCTCCTGCAGGTAAAGAGATCATGTTAAATTATGTGGCTCTCTCAATGCCGGGCTATGCTATGTCTTGTTTCAAGTTGCCACTAGGAATCACTTCAGAAATAGAATCTCTTTTAATGCAATTTTGGTGGGAAAAGAATTCAAATCAACGAAGTATTCCTTGGATTGCTTGGAAAAAACTACAAACATCAAAGAAGGAAGGGGGTCTAGGATTCAGGGATTTAGCGAAGTTTAACGATGCTCTTCTAGCTAAACATGCCTGGCGATTAATACAATATCCTAATTCACTCTTTGCAAGGATCATGAAACATAGATACTATAGAGATGAGTCCATACTAGATGCTACAACACGAAAAAACCAGTCATATGGCTGGTCCTCTATCTTAATTGGCCTTGACCTCCTAAAGAAAGGATCCAGATTTATTGTGGGAGATGGTAAATCTATACGATTAGGGGTAGACAACTTCCTTAACACTCATCCTCCACGAACAGTTGAAACCATAATACCACAATCCACCATGCTACTAGAGAATGTAATTTCCAATAGTTGGGGGTTTAGATCATGGGACACACAACAATTAGCATCAATAGTCCAACAGCCAGAAGTAGAACTCATTAAAAACATTTATCTCTCCCAAGAGGAACAAGCTGATAAACTAGTTTGGAATTATACCCGATCGGGTGATTACACTGTTAAATCCAGATATTGGTTTACCACACACTATCCTTTTGATCCCGGAACAGCGCCAAACAGACCACATGGCTCGGTGGAACTAAAAAAAAAAATTGGAAACTAAAACTTCTTCTAAAAATAAAACACTTCCTATGGCGTATTGTCTCACGAGCTATTCCGATTAGGACAAGATTACGAACGAGAGGTATGAATATTGATCCGTTGTGTCCAAGATGTCACCGAACAGAGGAAACCATCCATCATGCATTGTTTTCATGTCCTTTCGCACAAATGGCCTGGAGATCCTCAACAACATCTTCTATTAATATCAATAATTTACCAGTGCAAACAGAGGATGTAATCACTCAACTTATATCTTACTCTTCCAAAACTTATAATGTTTTTAACTCTATCATGCAATTCATTTTACTATGGCGTATCTGGAAAGCGAGGAATAATCTGGTGTTTAACAACTTTCGTGAGAGTGTGTCTAAAACAATCTTACAAACAAGATCTGATACAAAGGAATGGATTACACATATAACACCGGTGATAATACATAATGGTCCCAGAACGAACAACGATAGTTGGTTACCTCCACAACAACCGTACCTAAAATGTAATTTTGATGCAAGTTATGACTTGAACAATCATCAGGCAATAAGTGGCTGGATGTTTAGGAACCATCAAGGTGAAACAAAGGCATGGGAAGCGACAAGACTAAATCATGCTAGATCAACGCTAGAAGCAGAAACAAAGAATCTCCTAGTTGCATTACAACAAGCCTGGATAAAGGGATACCGTTCGGTGATTTTTAAAGGTGACTGTCAAGTTTTGATCAATTTGGTCAATGAACAAACCTCGAATGCTTCTTTAACAAATCTTCTCAAAGATATAAGAATCTGGTCTTCTCAATTCCAACAAATTTTATATGTTTTCACTAAAAGAGAATGTAGTAGGGTAGCACATCTTTTAGCTAAATGTGGCTGTACTAATAGAGAATACTATACTGACTTTGTATTTGTGTCAAATTGGCTAATTAAGACTCTTTATAACGATTTACCATAATCAATATATATATCATTTATGAAAAAAAAAAAAAAAAAAAAAAAAAAAAAAAAAAAAAAAAAAAAAAAAAAAAAAAAAAAAAAAAAAAAAAAAAAAAAAAAAAAAAAAAAAAAAAAAAAAAAAAAAAAAAAAAAAAAAAAAAAAAAAAAAAAAAAAAAAAAAAAAAAAAAAAAAAAAAAAAAAAAAAAAAAAAAAAAAAAAAAAAAAAAAAAAAAAAAAAAAAAAAAAAAAAAAAAAAAAAAAAAAAAAAAAAAAAAAAAAAAAAAAAAAAAAAAAAAAAAAAAAAAAAAAAAAAAAAAAAAAAAAAAAAAAAAAAAAAAAAAAAAAAAAAAAAAAAAAAAAAAAAAAAAAAAAAAAAAAAAAAAAAAAAAAAAAAAAAAAAAAAAAAAAAAAAAAAAAAAAAAAAAAAAAAAAAAAAAAAAAAAAAAAAAAAAAAAAAAAAAAAAAAAAAAAAAAAAAAGTAGAAGTAGTCTTTTTGGAAATAAAAACTCATTTTATGATAATTGCCCATATTATATTAAAAATAGCACCACCGTGGAGACTTATAATTAATGTGACGGTGCTCTTGAAATTTTCAATTCAAACTTCTTTCTGACATGCTACAAGATTTATTTCCCACTACATATATATCATATATACTTCTTTGAATACGTTTATTATATTTTTCTTCATTTTCTACATCTAAATTTTTAGTTTTCTTATATCATAAAAACTAAAAAGAGATCAAATTATATATTCGTGTTCCTTTTCCTTTTCCTTTTTTTTCGTCTGACAAAGATGAGCAAAGAGGCCATATAACATGATTCGTTGGTTGGAAGGTCAACTCTCTGTCGAAGTAAGGCCATAAGCTGAAATTTCAGGCTCACTTATTGATATAGGCCCAAGTCATTTTGTGGCAGTGTTGGAAAATATATTAATGTAGTATTTTAGTGCTATTATAAATGATTATTATTCACCACTAACAACTTCATGCAACACTTAGACAACGATAGTTCTATTTCTATATAGACGACGACTCAGACAATTCTACATGTACCCCAAAAATCCATAAAAAGAAATACATTCACAATCTTTATGATGGTGGACATTTTTGCTCTTGACACATGATCATAACAAACAGATCTAGTTTCACCACATTAAAAGTCTATGGTAAGTTTACTACCTTTTAATCTGCTTAATTCACATTTAAGGGGAATAAAATATCAAACCTACAAAATCATGAGAGTTTCCAATCCAAAACTCATACATACATGGTTCTCTGAACAAAGCAAACAAAGAACTAAAGACAAAAGAGAAGACATGATTAAACAAAGAACCGAAGAAAAAAAAGAACCAAAGACAAAAGAGAAGACATGATGATTAAACAAAGATAAGAGATACAGATGATTAACAACTTATTCACTAGATTTGTGGAAGTATTGTTGTAATGAAGTCTTCGTTGCCAAATGCATGAACAAAAGTTGTAGGGTCTTAAAACGCAACACACAAAAATTAAGTCATAATATTAGCATAAATTAGGTAAAACGTACTGGGCTAATCCAGTTTATGGCCAGGTCGGATCTATAAATTTTGGTTTCAATATATATAGACTGGTGGTTCAATTCACACTGATTTTTTTTTCTTTTTCTTTTTGGTCAACTCTGATTCTTACCACAGTATTGATATTAAAACCAAATCAGATCGAATAAGCAAAATATGGACCACGTACAGCGATGAAAACAAAGAAACTTATTATTGGGAGATGGTGAACCGGAGATCTACCGAGATTGACGGTCGAGATGATAAACCCGAAAATGGAAGTCATGAAGATATTATTCTTAAAGATATTAGATAAATGTTAATATTGATTTAAAAAATTTAGCATTATCGTATAAATAATATTTAGTTTACATTTATCCTAATCTTAATTTAGGAAACTCATCTCTATATAAGAGAATGTATTTTGTACAATTACAATTATTAGAGTCTAATATAATTCTTCCTCTAACATATTATGTGTCTTTACTCTCATCAAATCCTTCATGGTATTAGAGCAGTCGATCCTGTGGATCTCTATTACTATGGGTTAAGATTTTCGTTTGCTTCCGCTTCTATAATTTTCTTCATTTTAAAAAAAAAATCTATAATTTCTTTGACCGTTTATCGCTTGCTTCTTATGCAAGGTTCTTCTGATTTTTGTCAAAAAAAAAATCTGGAATTTGTATCTTGACACACACGTGAGTGTGTTTTTTTTTTTTTTATGTTTGGCCATGATTTGGGTTGTGGTGACAATGAATCCAAGATGTACGATGGTGTTGGTCTCTTGGTCAAAAAAAAAAAAAAGAAAGAAAGAGGAGGAAGATGAGAAGAAGGACGTGAATCGTGATTCTTTTTTTTTTAAGGAATCATGTTGTATTGGTTAGTGATTTGGTCACGTTTGATTCTTATTGACTAGCAAGTTTGCTAGGGCGGTGATGAAACTTAGATGTGCGTTGTGTTGAAAGATCGATCATAAACCAATGGTGATCGTTGGTATCTAAAGACAAAGAAGAAGCGAGTTGGCTTGTTTTATGGATTCGGCCAAAGATTATGTTTTTGGCTAGCACAAGTGTTCCGTGATGATGATGTTTAAGCCGATAATGGCCATCACGTATCCATGGTGTTGAAGATTGATGGTGATTATGTTTCACCAAGTTTATTCTAATTATGGTTTATTGCTTAATCTAGCATAACCTTAGGAATTGACTCTACGGCTGAGTATAAATACCACGAAGATGATTCTACGGCCGAGTATAAACGATGTTGATGACCCTACGACCGGGTATAAACGTCGATGACCTAACGGTTGGGTATTGTAGCCGCATTGAACCCTACGACCGGGTATAAACGTTGATGATGACCCGACGGTCGGGTATAAAGCTGCTATTTTGAAGACTTGTCCAGTCTCACCCGTGTTACCACGTATGAGCTTGCCAGGGATATTGGGAGATGGTGAACCGGAGATCTACCGAGATTGACGGTCGAGATGATAAACCCGAAAATGGAAGTCATGAAGATATTATTCTAGAAGATATTAGATAAATGTTAATATTGATTTAAGAAGTTTAGCATTATCGTATAAATAATATTTAGTTTACATTTATCATAATCTTAATTTAGGAAACTCATCTCTATATAAGAGAATGTATTTTGTACAATTACAATAATGAGAGTCTAATATAATTCTTCCTCTAACGTATTATGTGCCTTTACTCTCATCAAATATATCACTTATTTTCAGATAAAAATAAAAATATTAAAAACAGAGAAAATATTATTATTTGATACACCACAAGTTATTAATTACAGCACGAAAAACTAAAAAATACCCCAAATGAAAAAGCAGAGATTTTAAGTATATGCAGAGCAATCAAATACAAACATTTATGCTTTGCTCTTTTTTCTTCTCAATCCCCTTCAAACCAAATCCCGAGACCATCTCAACCTAAACCGTAACACAAAATCAAACCCCATTACTAAACCGTTCAGAGTTTGACAACTTCAGGGATAAAGACTGGGTAACGGTCGATACAATCGGACCATGGTCCGTCCTTAGGTGTCTTAATCGTACGGTTACACTTCCAAACGGCAGAGTTACACTTAAAACCACTCCCAAACGCGATCTGCCAGACTCGATCGCCTCTCCTCATTCTCCCTTTAGACTCGATGTAGCTTAGCTCGTACCATAACGATGACGATGAAGTGTTACCAAAACGATGCAGTGTCATTCTTGAGGCCTCAACGTGTTCTCCTGATAGCTGTAGATTCTTCTGGAGCTCGTCGATCACCGCTCTACCTCCCGCGTGAATGCAGAAGTGTTCAAAGGCCAGTTTGAAATCCGGTATGTATGGTTTCAATTTCGGGTTGAAGATTTTACGTCCGATTAAGGACAAGAGGAAGAGGAGTTGTTCCGACGCTGGTAGGACCAATGGACCTGTTCAATCAGTTCATTTATCAAACTCAACCGTACCATAATGTTATATAACCTAAGCCAAACCAAACTTTACTATAAAACCGAATAAATTTTCTACCGAACGTATAGAAGAATTTAATGCAACCGACTCAAATAACCTAAACTTTCATACAAACGTGACATCTATCAAGAAGGTATAAAGTTATTACTATTCTTTTATTAAAAACAAAATTGATGTGTAGTCTGAATGCCCCATCCGGCCCTTAATATAGTTTTCACTATATATATATCATTGTTATGGTATGAAAGTGAAAGAAAATTATGTGTTGTATTATTACCTATTGTGGTGATATTAGCCTTGAGGGCTTCACCGGCGATGGCCATGAGATCTTTGGACAAGTTGATCCCAACGTGTCCTTCTTTGTCTTCCTGTTCGTAAACGCAATAGAAAGACTTGTCGTCGGCACCACGGTGGGTACGGACAAGGTGGGAAAGCTTGTATTTGGCTCGCCACCGGTCAGACCGGCGGTTTGACATGAGGATGGCTGCCGCTCCCATGCGGAAGAGGCAATTTGGTAACAACATGGCTCTCTCGTTTCCCTGATAGTAATTAGGTGTTATGATCTCCGTGCTGACGATGATTGCATTCGAATTGGGATGAACTTGGAGCAAGTCGCGGGCTAGATCAACTGAGATCAAACCCGCGCTGCAACCCATCCCCGAGAGATTAACGCTTTTGATGTTGCTTCTAAGCTTATATTTGTTGATGACCATGGCGGAGAGAGATGGAGTTGGAGAGAAGAGAGAGCAGTTGACGATGAGGATGTCGACGTCTTTAGGTTTTAGACCAGTTTTCTTGAAGAGATCGTCCATGGCCGTGAAGATAACCAACTGAGCCTCACTTCTAGCCGCGTCCATGGTTGGTGTTGGAGGAATATAGTGAATAGCCGGAGGGAGAGAAGTCTCTTCACCTAGGCCAGAACGTTCGAGGATTCTCATTTGGAACTCAACGCTCTTAGGCTTGTCCTTGAGGATCAAACGAGAGTGTTCCATGAAAGTTGCAAAAGGAACACGGCACGTGACAGGCGGCTTGTAACAAGAATAGTCAACGAGGTAGATGGTACGTGGCTTGGACATGAAGTAAACTGTGGAGATGAAGATGACAAAGAAGGAAGTGCATAGAACCTGAACTAGATCAAACTCGAGCGAATTCCAAACATTAAGGATCTCTTCAGGACCCATCCGAAGAAGCTCAACGGCTCCGATCGCCATGATCGGGATCAAAAGAAAACTCAAGAAATGATTGACCAAGTATTGGTAACCAAGTTTCACGTACTTGAGCTTCACCGAGCTAGTTAACTCTGGCATAGGTGCCTGAGGCATCTTCGGAGAGTTTTGATGTATAATTGTATTATGGTTTTACAAAATGTGATTAGGGTTTTTGAGTTTAATGAAAGAAGAGAGAGGGAAGGTGAAGGATATAAAGGCGAACAGAGAAAGGGGTAGATGAGAGGAGTTAATGAAGAGACCAACGTNATGAATAGCAGGAGGGAGACAAGTCTCTTCACCGAGGCCAGAACGTTCGAGGATTCTCATTTGGAACTCAACGCTCTTAGGCTTGTCCTTGAGGATCAAACGAGAGTGTTCCATGAAAGTTGCAAAAGGAACACGGCACGTGACAGGCGGCTTGTAACAAGAATAGTCAACGAGGTAGATGGTACGTGGCTTGGACATGAAGTAAACTGTGGAGATGAAGATGACAAAGAAGGAAGTGCATAGAACCTGAACTAGATCAAACTCGAGCGAATTCCAAACATTAAGGATCTCTTCAGGACCCATCCGAAGAAGCTCAACGGCGCCGATCGCCATGATCGGGATCAAAAGAAAACTCAAGAAATGATTGACCAAGTATTGATAACCAAGTTTCACGTACTTGAGCTTCACCGAGCTAGTTAACTCTGGCATAGGTGCCTGAGGCATCTTCGGAGAGTTTTGATGTATAATTGTATTATGGTTTTACAAAATGTGATTAGGGTTTTTGAGTTTAATGAAAGAAGAGAGAGGGAAGGTGAAGGATATAAAGGCGAACAGAGAAAGGGGTAGATGAGAGGAGTTAATGAAGAGACCAACGTCACCCAACGCTCTTGCTTTGCCTATCTATTTAATTTGTTTTCTGTCATATTTTATTATTATGAGAAAATGTTGTTTTGTAGTAATACAATTCTCCTCGATTTCCAGTTGTAAGTAGCCAAAAGCAAGTGATGGGAGCAAATGATAAGGACTGTTCCCTTTTGATATAAAAAAAAAATTCATCAATCAAAATTGTTGTTGTGAGGGAAATAAATAGAAAACAACAAAGACGTGTCAGCTTTTTTGGTTTTATGGAGATCAAAGCGTTTGGTAACTACTTTGATTTGATGATCACGTTCACGTTGCCCGGTAGACGCAATATAGTACTGGTTACTATGGGTGGACATAAATACTTGGTACTTATCACTCGTACATGTTACTTTACACTTGGTTATTGGGGAAAACAAAATTGGTCGTTATCAAAGCAGTAACATAATTTAGTTATTCACAAGTATGTGCCAAATAACAAGATTAAAAATATAGCTTCAATTTATTTTATATGTTTTTTGAAAAAGTGATTTTATAATTGGTAATGACATATATATGCACAAGTGATTTGCAAGTAGCAAAATAACCCACAAATAAACTAGTTTTATGAATTCGTTTATGTAAAGCAAGTACAGATAACTTTAGTGCCCTTCAGCAAAGCAAAGCGATTCAAATAGCAAATATACCTTAAAACGCATATATTGCCTTGTGTCCACCCCTAAATAATATTTTATTCAAGGCGTTAGCATATATTGCGTAACTAACTCGGTCTAGTTCCATAAATGAAAGAATTAGCAATCCTATCTTACGCGTATAAAGTAAAATGTACGTTAAAAAAATGTACGTTCATACCGAAAAAGACAAATTGACTGTACGTAAACTTGTGAGTTTGGACCTATCACCCATGTACGTGGTAGGTAGCGTGAAAATCAGAGACATTATAGGATCAGGATGATATCTTTGTGTAATCCTATATATTTTGTTTCACGGATTCAAAATGTGAAAGTTAGTAAACCAACTTAAGCTACAAAAACATAGCTGTTTGAATACAAAATCTAAAAATTATATTAGTACGTATTACTTTTCATCTATACTTGTTTTGTATCATTTATGAAATGTTAAAAGATATTGTACGTATGTAAGTAAAAAAGTGCATTGAATTACATTAAAAGAAAAAAGCAACATAAACAGTTTTAACTTGTGAAAAGCATGAACAATTTTATTGAACCAAACCAACAATAAGTATAAACAAGGAAAAGAAAATGGTATCAAAATACAAGAATTACACAATTAATCTTTTCAAAATTACTATGAAATTCATCTAGTTGGGGTCCAATAGTGTCATTTGAAAGAGGGAAGACACGGGGGAAAATCAAACAGTAGTTACGATGTTTGACTTGGAAAGTGCAAGAAGACAAATCTTGAAGATCCATGAAAATTCGAAAAGCATGAGAAATAATCAAACAGTAGTTACTATGTTGGACTTGGAAACTAAAAGAAGACAAATCTTGAGATCTCATGATTTCACATATAGACACAATCCACCAAAACCTCAAATAAAGTCCAAAATCTTTTCTGCCATGATTCTTTTTGCTAAACACAAGTTTTTTTCTATCCTTGATTATGACTGTAAGATCGTACGTTATATAGAAATTGAGATTAGAAAAAAAAAACTTTTAAAGCTAATTAGTAACCCAGCATAATAGAGTAAGAGGATATGTTTCTAAACTAAAAGCAAAAGGTGAACATGGTAGAATTTTTGCTGTTCCATAATGAAATCATTAATGCTAGCAAAATTTGATGAAGAAGTTTAGTTTGGAACCATTCATAATGTACATTTAATATGGATATAGTGTGTCACTACTCTATTAGCCACACCGTTTTCATATAGTCCATATTACCAGTTCTTCCATCATCTTCCGGAATAAATAAACATGTGTAGGCATATTTTCTATTCCTCAGATCCTGTTATGGACCATGGATAGAGTTTGTCACTTTGACCTACTGATCATCATTTTTAAAAACAATATTAATTATAGTTATTTTACATAACTTTGTATGTCACTACATGTAAGATGATGCTTAGGTTTGGGTTGATTTGCTTTGTGAGCCGGTCTTCTTATCCCCGTAATATATATCTAACATAGTCAATATAAAACCCCGTAAGTTTACAACAAGGTACATAATACAACGGCCCCTCCACAAAGACAGTGTGATGTCATAAAATCAATACACGTATAACTCAGACCAACCAGCGGCCAACCACCTATTAAGACGTTTAACAAAAACAAATAAATGTATATTATGTGTTTCTATTGTAGGAATTCGTTGCAACTTTCAACTATTTTAGAATTTGTATTTATTGTATGAAAATTTTCTTCATTTTGTTGTAATGCCTCTCCGTATGCATATAATTTTCAAACTTCGCAATTCTTCTGAACACTTTTGACTTGTCAATTGCTGTTTTTTAGTTTGCTGTTTTCTAGTTTGCTATCTTACGACACAGCCTATAAAGGAATTTACTTTAAATTCTGTGTTAAACCAATTACTTCACCCTGGCAGAGTTTGTTTGTTTTTTGTCTTTTTCTTTGGTCAAGCAAAGGATTTTATATCATTCTTCAACTTTTATGGCAAACAAACTTAAAGCCGTTTTAGCCAATTTAACCAAAACAAAATATGACCGATGACTGCTTGAAATGGTAGAGCCGCCGCACCAAACCTTTTCTTCCGTTTTATCACCATTGTCATTTTCTTGTAAATCGTAGAGGAGGAATATATATAGTACTTTCACCTACCGGGTTTGGTTATTCCGATGGATTTTCAAAATATTTTATGTTACTATATCCGATAATACGTTGTTTTATATAAATTATAATTTTAATATATCTGATAAAATATAAATTTACAAAAATGTCCGCTTTTAACTTTGTGTAGATTTTTCATATTCTTTCTTTGAAAGTAATAATTGACTATTAGAAGTTAAACAAATTTACATAATGTAAGATAACAAGAAAAGCATCATAAACACTGATAATTAAGCTAGTTTTCGAGAATCCTCCTGCTCCTAAATCATAATTGTTATTTATAGTAAGAAAACCAAAGTTTAGGAGATTGTTTTATAATTAAATCCAATACATTAGATTTTCCCATTTATCATTGAGATTATGTTTTATATATAGTATCTTTCATCTTTTATCGGTTGTTACAGTTAATGTGCTTAGATTTGGCTTTCCAGTTACTTAATTTATAGTAACACAGCTCTAAATTAATAATATAGGAACTAAAATACCTTTTTAACAAGTTTTTCATAATCAATATTTTTGTAGAATTAGTTACAATAAAAAAAATCAATTATCTTATTTTGAAAAAGAACACCAGAAGGTTTAGATATAATATAATTATTAGAATTAAACTCTTATAAAAATTAATATAAATTCTAGAGAAAACTAAATAAGGCAAGAGTCATATTCACCAATAATTATTAATTTGTAATACTGATGAACCATATATATTTACATAAGATTTTTCATACAAAAAAATTACTTTATTATATTATTAAATTATATTCAAAATTTACTGTCTTAATTCAGGATAATTTTTTTTATTAATTTTTATAATAACTAATAAATTATCGAATATTAATTTATACAGATTTAATTGTAGAAGAAAACAAATAGTTGAAGTAGCAATGGTGAAGTGACACGTTAAACAATATTGGGTGATACTTGATTGATCATTATGGACATCTTCCCAACTATATCTCTCTATTAATTTTGATTTTGATTTTATTAAATATTATAATAATATATTTGTGACTATATTGGACCCTCCCTATCATATGTTGTTTTCTAATATCAAATATACAAACAAGTTTTCAAAAGAGACCTAAAATTTTACTCCCTCGGTTTCATATTACTTTTCATTCTAGATAATTTCACATATATTAAGAAAACAATTAAATTTTCTATTTTACCCCTCATTAATACACTATTTCATTTGATATAAGTAATTAATAATCTAAAAGTTAGGGGTGAGATTGAAAATTTAATACATAAAATTGCATCGTAAATATAAAACGACAAGTAATAAAAAAAAATTATCTCTAGAATGACAAGTAAAAATAATCAGAGGGAGTAGTTTTTTTCCTCGAAACTATAATTTTTTTTCCTCAATCATAGCTTTAATTAGGATGATATTTTTACAAGAAAAAAAAAGTAATTTGTATTTTATAAGATTGCTACTCTTAATTCACTTATACAAACTACCGAATTAAAATTTGATTTTTTTTGATATAACAGTACAGTCAAATTTCTATAAAGCAATAATGATGTGACCATTATAATTTATTACTAATTTAGTAATTTATGGAGGTATTTAATTTATCGATAGATAATGTGATTGCTGTCGTTAAACTATACCTCGATCAATTAATAAAATTATCAAAGATTAGTTCATCTTAAAGCTAGATCATGTTAATTAATTACAATAGTTTATATATTTTTTTAAGAAATTGGATTATGTTAGTCGACAGTAGTAATGATGATGGACAATCATCACAAAAAAACACATGGACCTCGAAATTTTTGAAAAGAGAGTATCGAAACCTTTAAAGCCCAATAATATTGGGCCTTTAGAAATTTCATTTTCGGCTTTAACTGTCTTAAATATCATATTTGGTCCAGATCATATTGAACTGCACTTCTTGATATTGTCATTTCACAAACGTGTGAGTATGAATGAGAGCTGCACGAATGTGATGAATCACCCACTCTTCTTTTACATCCACAAAGATCACTATTATTAAAACCTAATCACAATCTCTCTGCAATTTCAATAAGCCAAAACACTTATACAAAGATGCCAGAGTACTTGGTAACTGGAGGAGCAGGTTTCATTGCTTCTTACATCATCAAATCACTTCTCGAACTCGGTCACACCGTTCGAACCACTGTCCGAAACCCACGTAAGTTCCCCAAATTTTGTCTCACACAACAAAGTTTCCACCTTTAGTTTCTGTGTTCTTGATTAGAATTGAGCTTATGTCTCAAAAGGTGATGAAGAAAAGGTTGGATTTTTGTGTGAGTTTCAAGGAGCAAAACAGAGACTAAAGATTCTCCAAGCTGATCTAACCGTTGAAGGAAGCTTTGATGAAGCAGTGAATGGTGTTGATGGAGTATTCCACACAGCTTCCCCTGTTCTTGTTCCACAGGATCATAACGTTCGAGAGACATTAGTTGATCCTACTATAAAAGGTACAACAAATGTGATGAGCTTTTGTGCTAAGTCCAAAGCCACATTGAAAAGGATTGTTCTTACTTCTTCTTGCTCTTCGATACGTTACCGTTTCGATGCCACTGAAGCTTCTCCACTCAATGAGTCTCATTGGAGTGATCCTGAATACTGTAAACGCTTCAATGTGAGTAAAGATAAAACACTTTTTTTTTTTTTATCTTTTACTCTGCTTATTACTGATGTTTGTTTGTGACTTTGTGTGAATGTGCACAGCTTTGGTATGGATATGCAAAGACTCTAGGTGAGAAAGAGGCTTGGAGGATAGCTGAAGAGAAAGGATTGGATTTGGTAGTTGTGAATCCTTCCTTTGTTGTTGGTCCATTGCTTGGACCAAAACCAACAAGTACTCTTCTTATGATCCTCGCCATTGTCAAAGGTCTTGCTGGAGAGTATCCGAATTTCACGGTCGGGTTTGTGCATATAGATGATGTGGTTGCTTCACATGTATTGGCTATGGAAGAGCCTAAAGCATCAGGGAGAATCATATGTTCGAGTTCGGTTGCTCATTGGTCTGAGATCATTGAGTTGATGAGAAACAAGTATCCTAGTTACCCATTTGAGAACAAGTAAATCTCAATCTCATTAGATTTACTCATAGTCGATTGATAACATTTGTTTGGTTGGTTGGTTGGTTGATTCTTTTGTGTTTTGTTTATTTATTTCAGGTGTAGTAACAAAGAAGGGGACAATAGTCCACATAGTATGGATACAAGGAAGATACAAGAGTTGGGTTTTGGATCCTTCAAGTCACTACCTGAGATGTTTGATGACTGCATCATCAGTTTTCAAAAGAAGGGTCTGCTCTGAACTGAAATAATACATTTCGTTACAATCGTATTGTTGACTTATGGAACTCTGGCAAGTAGTATAAATTCAATAAGCTGGTGATCAATTAGTTGTTCTAATCTTGTTCTCACGATTTTACAACACCTTGTTACACTTGGAATCCTACCAGCATTCTATCAAATTTTATACTAGAAAAAACTTCAGAACTCTGTTCTGTGCCATCTACCATGAATGCGTGGACACCAATTAGGTTCAATCTCACGACCTTGGTATCTATCACAAATACAACTCCAAATAGCAATTCATAGTTATCACCATCTCACTATGTTTGCTGAGGATACTGCAAGGATCTTAATCGTTATATCTAGCTCACCATCTTTAAGTCCGAGTCACTTTAAGTCGGCTCATCACTACTTTTGTATCATATATTGCAACATGTCATCTCGATACAATTCTAAATGAAAAAGGTTATAATCAAGCTAATACTACGAGAAATATTACTCGGATAGGACAGTTAAACACCAAGCAATAGAGTGATGAACAATGAAATGGCTTTAAATAATCACAATGACCATGCCTCATGCGTCTTAACTTCTAAAACCGGGCTTTTAAGCAAATGGGCTCTCTCTTTTTAGCCTTAACCAATACATAAAAAAAAACTCAACAGAAAGGTTAAAGACGTAAAATAGTGTTAGTATACAAAAACAATACAATCTCTCAATTTCACAAAGCACTTGGATTCATTATGTGTATGAATGAATCTGAACATTCTCTATAGTTTATACTACTATATAGTCTCTACTTTCATGTGCATTTCAACCTCTCGTTCTTATAGTACATCACGTGCTAGAGACATGCTTGACCGCGCACGTACAGAAAAAGATATTACAAGAGCATGTGCTACCACAAAGTAGTGGGAGAGTGTTACTAATATACTATAAACAGTATACACACACACACACTCTTCCTTTGACTTTTCCTTATTCCCAATCACCAAACCTCTTTTTCTTCTTATAATTAAATCCCAAATGCTATACAGCTGTGTTATAAAATAGTGTTTTGGAAGTTAATAAGAAAAACCTGACAAAACCAAACCCCCTGACTTGTTGCCACTTCCGTGTATACTCTTCTTTAATTCCCCACTCTCTCTTCACTACTACTACTATTCAAATCTTTCTTCAAAGAGAAGAATAATGTTAACTTAACTATAATCAAAAACCATAAAATAGAAATAAAAACTATAATGGATGTTTTTGTGATGATGCGGCGAATCAGCAGAGAAACAGTGACCATACAAAATTCATGCATTTGTCATTTTCCACTAGATTCTTTAGAATCGCAACACGTCAGAATCTAACGCTCCAACTGGTTGGTTATGGATTCAATTGAAGGAAGACAAATAAAAAAGGCGATAACAACTATGAAAATACATCTGTAAATATAAAAAAACTTCCATTGATACTTTGTTTTAACAAAAAGATGAAAAGATGATGTAATTAAACTGACAATGGAATTATCAAACTCTTTAATCACTTTGGACGGCTCTAAAAAGCATAATGGAAAAACCCAAAGTGAAGAAGAGAGATTGAAAAAATAACATAATCAGCAAGACATCATTAAAAAAACGAGAGAACTAATAAATTAAACTCACTCCTAGTTGCAAAACCCGGCCTTATGTCTTAAGATCTTACCACTCTCCGGAACACACACTTTTGTATGTCTTACTAAAACATAAACGATAAAAACAGAAACTTCTCACTCGAAAACATTTTTTAAGTATCCTATGAAGCTGCAAAACTTTTTAATGGGCAACCAATGTTGAGAGGGGCAAGTTGATCAAGAAACCCGAAACTAGAGTCAGCTAGCTCTTCAACATCCGCAAAGTCGAAATCTGGTAACTCGCTTGGACCATCATCTTCGAATCCTTGAATGTCATCAAGCAAGCCAAAGCCATCAAACTGATCATCATTGAGTAAACAATAAAAGTCAAGGTCATTCCCATTTGGACCATCTGCAAAGAAACCAAGATCAGGGATCTGTAAATTAGTGAAGTCGAAGTCGAACAACACTTCCTTGTTTCCACCATCAGCATTTGGAGTTGGAGTAGGAGCAACGATCTCTTCTTTAGAGACCTCAACAGTAGTTTTGTTGACACAAGTAAGAGCTGAAGCCGAAGTGTCATCTTGCTCAACAGGAGCAACAGGTGAAGAACGAGAGCATTGACTCGTCTCAGACGAAGAAACAGCAGGTTTAGCAACAAGTGCATCGAACTCAATCTTCTTAAGATCATAAGCCTTAGCAGCTTCTTCAAGAGTATCAAAAGTACCCAACCAAATCCTAGTTTTAGCAACTGGATGTCTAATCTCAGCAGCCCACTTCCCCCATTTCCTCTGCCTAACACCAACAGGCTTCTTAGTCAACACCTTAGGACAAGCTGGAGTAGCTGATGATGATCCAGCAGCAGCTTTCTTGCTTACAGTTTTAGTACTGTCCTGAGAAGAACTCTGAGAAGGCTGCTCAGAAACAACTTCCATAGATGGGAAGTTAATCTCACGAACGATACGCTTCACCTTCCTTGGCTTAGGAACAATCCTAAACTCTTCCTCATCACTAGAAGAGTCATCAGTCGCATAAGGATCATTCACAATGATGCGAACTTTTCTCAAAGGTTGAGTTTCTTGAGGAAGGGATGATGATGATGATGATGATAAAGTGTTTCTCTTAGCTCTCTTCTTCATCTCGCCACCACTAGTAGTAGTAGTACCACTCAAAGACAGTTCCTTTCTAACCTCAACCATTGTGTTGTTGTTATACCCACTCCACAAAATATACCCAAGAATACAGAACGAACAAAAAATCACTCAAAAAGGTCAAAACTTTTTTGTGTATCAAAAACCCAAAACTCTCAGCGAACTATGAAAAAAGAAAATTTTTGCTGCTTTATGTGAAAACCCCCAAAGACTTCAACACCAGAACAAGTCCTGTAATCAAAATCAAGCAACAAAGTCTCAGATCGGACTGTACAAAAAAATGGAAAACAGAACAAGAGAGATAAGTGAGAGAGAAGGGGAAAAAGATGAAACCTTTTGGGTCTTAAGCGCATGGAAAGAGAAGGAGTCTGGAGAACAAGCCTCTGCTTAGAGCAGAAGTGAAGAGCGTTGAGCAGACCAGATTTCAAACAAGACGAAGGTGTTGTGGAAGAAGAAGATGATGATGATGAGTAATAAATCGGAGAAGAGAAATGAATCAAAGACAAAATCACAGTCGATTCAAACCCAGCCGACATAAATCAAAGCGTTACAAACGCCTTTTTTTTTGGTTGTTTGGTAAATACTCCGATTAAACCAAGAAACCCTAAACCAAACCTTTTTCACACACTCTCTCTTCTTCTTCTTACCCCTGTTCTTCAATAAGACAAAGAGACAACACAAAATAGTGAGAAACTAAATAAAACCCAAACAGCTAAAACCCAGAACCCTATAGATAGATGGGTAAGAAATCTGGGGATGAGATTATTTTTTCTCTTTCAGTATATTAAAAAAAAAAACAAATGATCCGTGACAATTTTTGTATATATAAAATAAAAATAAAAGCTTTGGTTTTTACAAAACACGTAGAGACGACGCAAATCTCTAGAAGAAGAGCAAACAAAAAATCATAAACAATTAAACAAATCACAAAGAAGAAGAAGAAGAAGAAGAAGATGAAGAAGATGATGAAAATGATTCTTTTTACCTTGTTGATGTGTGTTTCTTCTCTCTCTCTTTGTCACTTTTTTTTTTGCTATGAATAATAAAAATAAAAGCTTTCACGCTCTTTATATTGTTTACAAAAACACAATTACTGATTTATTTCCCTTTTTTCAATGATGGTCAAAAGAAAAGACCGACTTATAAGGGAAAATGAGCAATAAAATAATTTTGTAACAGCAAGTAAAATAAAATTGTGATAAATTTAGGGAAATAAGGATATATTCTTCTCCTAATTTATAGCAAATTCACATTTAATTTGACCCAACCATAAAGAAAAAAAAAAGATTTATTTCCCCTATTTAATGTATTCGAAATTTAATAAAACCTTCCTTTTTTAACAAAAAAAAAAAACAGTACTAGTATTTAACACTGTTTAGTGGCTCTTTTTGACTTAAATTTTTTTTTTGCGTTACATATCGAGAGTATTAAATATTCAGAAAATAAATATTTTCCATTTGGGGAGACATATGAATATAAGAAATATTATAAAATGGAAAAATAAATACATTATTAGCTGGCATGGTGAGAGAAAAAGAAGTGAGTAGGGACAAAAAAGAGAGAAAAAACATTAATGGCGCATGACTCTCTCTCTTCATGCATCGATCATGGCCCGCCTAAAGAAGAGAATCCTTTAGCGCGTCTACCTCACTCTCTTTTATCTTTCTTGTGCCACATTTTATACATTTTTTAATAAACAGATTTTACATGAGTATTGAGTATTAACAAAAAAAAATTAGTGTATTCATTTTTTTAATGATTTATTTGTATTTTTTTTAAAACAGTTTTTTTTTTAACAAATAGAAACAAATTTTTGTATATATGACCATTTTTGGATGAATATCTTTTTGTGTAACCGTATTTGGATATATATCTATCTACAAATCTTTCAATTTTGGTAGAGAATCTTAACTATATTTAGAAAAATATCTCAACCTAAATAATTAAATACTATGTAATTTTCATTAGATTTTTTATATATATTTGAAAAAACTGAATAACAAATAGTTCCACATTTGGTTTTAGACTGTGGTTGAATTAAAAATTAATTGAGCTAACCAAGTTGTTGTAATCTTTTTTTTTTTTTTTTGAACAAAGTCCAAGTTGTTGTAATCTAAAAACAAGAATGTAACGTTTTGACTTGGAAACGGAAATCACATTACGCCGGCTGAAGAGTTCTCTCGTCTATACAAAAATAATTTTAACTTTTAACAAAATGTTTATGGACTTGTGAAAAAAATTATGGTTATTTTTTAAAAAAACTATACTGACTGTAATTAGGTTTCTTTAAAACCTTTGAGCGGACAAGACATACCATTTAGATTGTCAATTTTTATGCTTATTTAAATAATGGACTTTGTAATGATAAATTGACTTCGTAGTGATTGAGTTTTTCCTATTTAATTTCAAGTATAATTATATTTGTTTTGCAAATTGAACTTAGGAATATTTTTAATAATTCAAATTGAACCTATGATATTAGAGAATCTTGAGAGTTGTCAAAAATAATTCAAGAAATAATGCCATAATATGAGTCTTGACTTTCACTCACTCTCTATTCTCAAATGTTTGAGAATTTGTTAAATCTTTAAACATAAGTAGTGAAGTGGTCGTGGAATTAGTATCAAAGTAAAAAATAATTAATCAACAAGCTGTCAATTTAAGGAACAACATTATAACAAAACTATTGGATTGCAAGTGTGGAACCAAAGTGCTAATTTAAATATACTAGAATTTTTCGTTTAGATTTAGCAAAGAATGTGTATGACACATGCGGCACGTGTATGAAAAAGATCCTTCCTATGTTTTGCTTCAATCATAAATCATAACAAATTTAACCTCATAACAGTAATCATAATACCCTTTCTTGTAAAAGTGATAGTGAAATAAGGAATCCACAAAAGAAGGAAAAAAAAAAAGAGATGGTTTATGTATTAGTGTTAAACACAAAGCGAATGTCCTACTTCTAGTTTACCTTATCGTATTTATCATAAAGAATTGCAATTTCTTTAACATTTGGATATTTTCTTCGTTCTTCCTCGTACTAAGGTACCACAAGTCATATACTCGGTTTTACCAAGCAAGATATTTAAATTAAATTCCATATTGCATACACAACTGGTTAAAGGAGAGTATCTAGATGTGTGACAAAATTTAATATGGCCACGAACACGACCCAGTGTGGGTAATAATAACTAGCAAAATATAGAAAAGTTTTGAGTTATAAAAAAAGAGAGAATCTAAGTGGATGGCATGTGAGATGCACGTGAGATGAAGAAGAAGAAGAAGAAGAAGCAGCAGCATCGACTCTTGGCCACCTGCCAAGTTCGCAGAGGGCAGAATGGTCCTCTAATGGTCCTTGCACTGTATCACGTGAGCTCCATAAAAAAGTGTACAACCCCGACAACAATATTCATTCCAAAATCCAAAACTATTAATATTTTATAACATGAATGAACATGTTAGCAAATGTGTTTGTTTTTGTTTTTTGTCACGTTAAAACCAAATGTTCTTTTGGTGCGTGATAAGCCGTTTGGATTAAGATGTGTTAGGTCAGTGCATGCATTCATGATCAACTACTCTATTTGTAGTAAACTAGTCTTAATTGTCAGCTAATTTCTTTAATTAGTAATCACTAATCTCTGAAAACACTGCACGTACGTACCATAATTAAAGACACAAATTTACACAGAAATCCGTGAATTCATTCGAAAGTATTAGCCGTTTTCTTGTTAAAACAAAAGCTTAGTATTTTACTTATTTTTTTTAAGTACATAATCTTTTGAGGAAAAGAAAAACTTATGAATAAAAAAAAATTGAGATTTTTGTTAACCACTAAACCAATTATTTACTTAATTTGTATGAAATTTTCAACATCATCTCTTACTGATTTAGTTTCAGATTACGTATCTAACAACAATTACACTCATTAATACAAAATGAAGGCCGGAAATAAAATGTTACAACTAGAGATCACACAATAAGCCCATAGTCTAGCGGTTTGGTTTGGTCATTGGTGTAAAGGTCCCGGCGGCTTTACATAAAGACCAAAAATAATTAGTGGAGTTATCTTATACTAATAAATTAATAATTTAAAGCTTAAGTAGGAAATTTCCATTGTACAGAAAAGAGAAAAGAAAAAATCAATACTATAAGAAATTAAAGGAAAAAAAAAAGGACCAGAGAAAGGACGAATAAGGTAAGTGGGGCACGTAAACATGGCGCGTGGCTCAATGCACCACCACCACTGTTGTCTGTTGTCCTCTGTACTTTTATTTCCCCGCCAAAATTAATTTTGCCGCCCTAAAAAAAAACTGTTAAACCACACCTAACCATCTCTCATCTCCTACCACGTATTCATCACTCTCCACGTGTCCTTTTGTCTTGTCCGATTGACTCTGTTTCGCTCGTTTCCCAACGTCACCTTTTTTTAATTACAACGAAAATTTACTTTAATTTTCATTTATTTTATTGCCTACTTGTTTTTAAAATAGTACTACCAATTTACTAATATTATTATCTTTTTGGTATGATGTGAAATATGGTCAAAACTCAAACCTTATTATAACAAAAATATATTTTAACTGTCAGCAGTGGTGTTGTTATTATTCGTTATTCAAACGACTTTACTTTGGGTAAGATTAAAAACAAACTGTTTATTGTGTATGTGTTGTTTTTTTTTTTTTTTAATCTATATTTCGTTACATACCAGAAGAAAAAAGGTTCAAGTAGTGTATGTGAAATAATCGACAGATCTAACAAATAATAAACGAGTTGTGAAGTATAAAGCCGACAAGTTGATAATAGTTTTTCACAAAAGTTGTTGGAGAGTAGAAACTTCTTTTCCCCACCTCTCAACCACGACTATGTACAGTAACAGTCTCACTTGTTCTTAAGTAAAGATTAAACTATTCCTTTTTTTAAGTTAAACCCACACAACAACGACTTGTCAAAAGGGAGCAAATAGTAGTAGTAGACTAGTAGTAGTATGATAAACTATTGATCG
Source organism: Camelina sativa (assembly GCF_000633955.1). Classification (NCBI taxonomy): domain Eukaryota; kingdom Viridiplantae; phylum Streptophyta; class Magnoliopsida; order Brassicales; family Brassicaceae; genus Camelina; species Camelina sativa. The sequence continues at coordinate 15,441,842 of NC_025700.1, forward strand.
ATGTGTGAGCAATAATAATTATAAAAGTCGTAGGGCCTTTGAATATTGGATCTTCTGGGCTGGACTTTTCATCTACTAGGCTTTTTTTGGAATTAGTTGGGATAGATCTTTGCCTAACTTTTGTTAGATTCTCTTGTCTTTACTATAAGATTTTTAGGATGTGTTTTTGTGATAAGGACGTAGACCGTCAAGAGGACGACAAGTTAATAATAGGAAAAAAATAGTCATCTACACATGATACATTATGCCAATTTTAGAAATGTATATTCAACTACACAAAATATATATATTCCATAGCCAAATATACCAACTATATAATGTCATGTACTCAATATCACAACCATCTTATTCCGGTATATTGTTTATCAGAATCCGGTGTTGACCGGCGTTGACCGATGTTGACCAATAAAAATATGCATTTTTTTTTGTTTTTAGTATTAGAAACCAAAATAAAAACATTTAATTAAATTATTTAGGAATCATTTATGGTATTTATAATTAAAAATATATATGGATCCAAAATAAAAATATTATATATATATATATATATTCTATTCATTTAGTCTTATAATAGTTACCTTTTTTCAATTTCAAAACTTAAATAAAATTGAAATAAAAATCATTCATAAGCTATTAAAACTTAAATTCAAACCACATAATCTTGTTGTAATAAATCAAATAAGAAAACTACTTATTTTAACATTATTAATTTAAAAACATCAACTTCTTACTTAATTTATCTAAATAGAAAATATTTCTACAACAAAAGTACTTAGAACCAAACCCAATACATATCAAAATCATTAGAACTATTGAAATTTTTTATAATTCACTTTTATTAATAATTATTATAATATCTAAAAAAATATTAAGGCTTTCTCATTTCACTTTTATTAAGTTTTGCAATAGAAAATATATTGTATATATGTTAATTCATCCAGTATTATAATAGTTAATTTTTTTCTATTGCAATTAAAAACATCAACTTATTATTTGATTTATTTAAATACATTTTTTTATTTAATAAAGCAATATATTTGATTGTAAACAACAAAAACACACAATATTTATTTTTAATATATAGAAGAAAGAAGATCCAAAAAATTGATTTTGCAAAACAATATTTAAAAAAGTTGACTATTAGTTTAGCTTCAAAATAAAAATTACTCATTATAAGAATGTATACATTAAAGATGTAAACAAAATATTTAGTTATATAATGTAGAATATGTCTTGATATTTTTAAAAAAAATAAAAACTATTTCATAGAGCAATTTTTTTGGTTTTCAATAGTATATATATAAAAAATTAAAATATTTTTTTGGTCAATACCGGAGTCAGTCAACCGGTATATCGAAATTGCATGTTTATGGTGTTAACCACATGACGTCACATAGTTCATTCATGTGGTCATGCAATACATCTATTTCATCATGTAGTTAAGAATATACTATTATACTTGGCATGTGACCATGCGTTCTCGCATACTTCCGTGTAGCTATATAACTCTTTTTTACATAGGCTTTGATATTTTATCCTACTTTATATTAAACGTATGTGTAGCCAAATGGTTGATATAAGAGAAAAACTATCTTGAGTGGAACAAAAGCTTAGATCATCGACCGTTACATGACATATTCAAGCGATTGCATCATCTTTTAGGTACGAAAATTTAAGCACACATAAACGAACTAATTGTGTGAAGACATACAGAATGATGATGACACAACGATACAAGTTAGAACATAACTGTCCACGTTTAATGGTGAGTTGGTGACACAATATACAATTCGACAGATTGATAACATGGCGCAGTAAATGTTGACATACATAATATTGTTGTTAAGTTATTATCGGATAGTTATTGTGGAAAATGTAATCCGATCAGTTGTAGATATAATCACTTAATTCTATGATATCAATCCTTGTAGTACGATCGGTTCATAGATTTTCACTTTATGTGAGTGGTTTCATCATCCTAGCCTAAAATATAATTTTTTATTGTGGTTTGTTAATTAATTGTATAGTCTTATGTAACTTGTGTTATTTTTTAGCTGTATTTTATGGATCCTAATTAGTTGTTGTCTGGTCCTGAAACTCCAAAGTATATATGATTAGTGTCCAAACCTAAACCCAAAGCCCAACCTTGCTGAAATGTGTGAAACAAAACTCTACGAGATATGACTTTTTCGAAAGTCCCAATTTCTCTGCATCGATTTTGTAGAAAGATATGTCGATAAAAAACATATATGGTCCTCTGAAGTCTGAAACATTTTGGGAATCCAAGAAAACTTATCTAATCGTCAGGAAAAATCACAGACCCAAAGACCAAAGATAATAATAATACTTATGCTTCCAGTTTTTATTCATACTAAAAACATCTTCTAATAAAAAAAAAGACACAGACACAATCTAAAAAACCAAACCTCTATTCTTTTTTTTTTTTCTTATAATCCGAAATGTAGAAAAAGAATTGAGCATATTTTTTGTTCTTAAATAATCTCATTCTCCTCCCCAATAATGTTACCAAACTCTCACATGAAAATTATTAATGCATACCCATTTTCCAGGACATATTGAAGTCTTTACCAACTAACATCTCAAGTCCAGCAATCTCAACCATCACACTCTTGTTCTCTTCTTCATCTTCCAAACCAATCACATAAGTATGCTCCTTTGAGCTTACCTCAATCTTCTCCGTCATTGGGCTTCCATTGATTTGAACATCAGTAGCTTGTCCTGTTCCTTTAAGTCCCAAAACACTCACTCTCTCGATCACCCATCCTTTGCTCAACGCAAACTTCCCTTCTTTAACTTGTGACCACATCTTCACAGTCCCGTTTCCGACTGAAGCGTAGAAGTCAACGTAAGTGGACTGTCCATTTCCTAGCTTCATCTCCGGAAGCTCGTCTTCGTCTAGGTATAGTTTCCCAGTAGCGTAACCTTCAGAAGCTCCTGCAGGGAAAGTGATGACAAGACTAAACGGTGTGGTTCTAGCGTCTTTGGAAATCAACCCGCCTCGTTGCATTGGTAATATAGTGTTTTGGTAGAGATGAACGTTCACGAAGTTCAAAGGAGCTTGGAGAGTTACACGCTTCCCGCTCTTGGACACAACGGCTTGAGTCATGTCGAACATGTGGTACCAAGAACCTGGTGGGAACAATGCTTCTACTTCTGTTTTGCCTTGTTCAAGAACAGGGGATATCATGAAGCTGCTTCCAAGCAAGAACTGTCTGCTGTTGCCGTAACATTCGGTGTAGTCAGGGAACGAGAAGAAGAGCGGTCTAGCGATTGGTGCACCGGTCATATGAGCTTCGTAGTTAAGAGTGTAGAGGAAAGGAAGGATCTTATATCTCATACCAAGAGCGTTACGAGCAGAATCCGCAACCGTGTTCCATTGGTAAAGCTCTTGTCTTGGTGAGTAGTAGTTGGCGTGATCTCTTGAAAAGGGATAAAACGCACCAACTTCAATCCAACGGTTACAGAGTTCCTCTGTTGGTTGAGGGTAGAAACCACAAATGTCTGAACCAACCATTGGAACTCCGAATATACCAAAGTTCAACATGGTAGAGATAGACACTTGCAAGCTCTGCCATGTTCCTTGGTTATCTCCAGTCCAGTGAGCAGCGTATTGACCCGAACCAACGAAGGTAGACCGAGACAGGATGAAGGGACGTTTGCCTTTAACATCAAGTAAGGCCTTGTGAGTGGCAATGGCCTCAGAGAATCCATATATACTGTGAGCATCGTACTCACGAACACCATTGTAATGAGTAGCACTTGTTGCAATAGTCTTGAACCCAACGGGAGCTACAACTCCAGTAGCATTGATCTTGTAAGGAGGATCATCCCATCTCGTCTTGGTTATATTCTTGCAGTCCAAGCAACAAACCCAACCAGGTCCTTCCCCACTCGGACACTGCTTCCCTTGTGGAATTGTACACAATCCTGAACAGAAGTTGGACACCTCGTTCATGTCAATCCATAGACCATCAATGGGGACTAAATCATGGAAACGTTTGATCTCATCTCCCCACCAAGAAACCGTCTTCGGGTTAAGGAAATCAGGGAAGTAAACCGGACCAGGCCATACTTGAGCCAAGAAAGGCTTTCCTTCATACTTGATAAACACATCGGCTGCCATGGCTCTTTGGTATGTACCGTAGCTAGCGTTGACACCAATACCAGGATCGTTAATCACAATATACTTCATACCAATCTTGTGGATTTTGTCCAAGAAGGCCAATAGCTTAGCACGAGGGTAAGCTATAGGATTCAAAGTGAAATCTTTGTGACCATCCATGTGATCATCATCGTTCCAAATCACATCAAGAGGGATCTTAGCCTTTTTGTAATTGTCCACCACATCTTCAACAACTGATAAGTTATGGTATCCCCATCTACATTGATGAAACCCTACAACAACACAAGATCAAGAAATAAATAAAAGAGAATAGTAAAATCAAAGACGTGCTATAAATCTTATCTATCACATGGCCAAAATCAATTCAAGAACCGTGGTCCATGGCTACAATGGTCCAATCTCAAGATCTTATAAGGACCAAATAAAATCGCATTAAATCATATTTTCCAACCCCCACACAAGCAAAATGATCACAAAAGAGGAAAGCAAAGACCATTTTGTTGATCTTATCTTTTAATTGACAAAAAAAAACCCACAATTAGAAAGCGACACTTTTCACTATTAGCAATATCTCCCACAAAAAAAGGGGTAAAGCTTTCTAAAAGTTGTGTCGGAAGAAAAAAAAAAAAAAATCAGATACTCTTTACAATGAAAAACATGTGGCATTCCAAAACTGTATCAACAACACTTAATAGTTTAATGGACCATTAATTAACTAGTTTCAATCACTCCGTTTTGGTACTACTAATGAATGAATAATACACAAAATCTATTTTCACGTGACTCTTTATTTGACTAAAGTCAAAGTTCATAGGAACCTGAATCTATACTACTAATACTCTTCATTAAGACATTAACTAATACTTAAACACCACACGACCACAAACAGAATCACTAATCCTATTTAGTTACCACCAAAAACCTTAAGACAAGAGAGAGAGAGAGAGATGCAATAACCAAAAAATGCAGAGCAATAAATGAACTTGTACCTAAAGACCAGTACGGCATTGGAGCAGGCCGTCCGATTAACTGAGTATACTGATCAACCACATTCAACGGCGAAGGTCCGGAGATGAAATAAAAATCAAAAACACCTCCGATGACTTTATACGTCAACGAGTCACCTCTGTAGAACACATCCATACCATTACTGTTAAGCAACAACACAGCATGAGCATAAGCTTTACCTCCAACGTTCCTCAGATCCATATACATGGGATGAGAACCGTAAAGATCAGTGTTGAGATTGATAGCTGAAACGTCTTCAGTGTAAAGAGTGTAAGGCTCGTTAGGTACGAGTTTGATACCGTTGGCTTGTGAGTTTTCACCTAAACCGTAGAGCGATGCGTCTTTAGGTAAAGAAGTCGAGATCTCTAGGTATTGGTCTTTGAAGACTAGTGAGCTTGTGGAGTTGAAGAGTGTTTGGTGGTTAGATCTACGTTTCACGGCGAAAGTGAACGGATCTGTTGTGAAACTGAAGATGAGTTCTGAACCGGAGATTTCTTGAACTGTAATCGGAGATTTTCTTGATTTTCCGATGGCTTTTCCGAGCGGTGGTGGCTGTTCTCGTGGGAGGAGGTTGTACGGTACTTCCCATCGTTGTTTTCTTGCGTCTGTGATGTGTACACGGAGACGTGAATCTGTTTCGTGCCTGTGAGAAACCAATCCAACGGTTAGAAATCAAGAAGAGATGTGTAGGGTGCGTAACAGAGGATTTAGTTGTGAAATGCTTACTTGACGAAGAGACGAAGAGTGGTGATATCAGAGCCGTAGATTTTGTTCTTTTGTTTGACTTGGAGATAACCAATGAAACCACCATCTGGAGACTCTTCGATTGAGATCAAACGGTAGCCTTTGCCGATGGTGTTGGAGGATTGGGTGGGTGAGAAACAGAGGATTAAAGCTAGAAGAAGAAGAGAAAGAGAAAAAGCTAGAGATGAAGAAGAAGAAGAGGCCATGACCATGGTTACTAGTTTCTTTCTAGTCTAACACTCAACAGTTTACACTGTGGTGTACTGAAGGAGGTGAGAGAGAGGGAGGGGTTTAAAGAACCAACCCTCTTTTAGGCTTAGTTTTTGATAAGTGTTGTGAACACTAAACGAGGGGATATAAATAGTAGAAAATGATTTTGCGGTTCTTTTTAATAAATTACAAGAACCGTCTACACCGATTTAAGCTATATTAATAAACAATCGGTTTAGGCTAACCGTAAAAGATTGTTTTGGAGCTTGTTGATGTGCTGCTGAGTTAATGTATGATTTATGTGTGTTTTAAAAACAAAAGTGTAAAGAGTAAAACCAAAAAGTCTGTTGAAAAGGGAAAAAGGCTTTTCTTTTAGAAGAAGAACTTAGAAAAAAGTTGGCGTTATTCATCATTTAGGCCAAAATACAATGTAACTAGTCATCCAAAATTAGATATTTAGACGTATGGAAAATTAATTATATTATATACGAATATACTATATATCATAAATAGCATATCATTCTTTAAATAATATAAGTTTATTGGTTTATTGGTCATAGTAAATGATATTTGTAAAAGAATGTTGTATTAATTTTTTAAGTGAAATAATTGAAAGGATTATATACTAGAAATAAGATACCATTTACATCATTATATGCATAAGATATTGAGTTTTTGTAATATAATGTATTATAGTTTAGGAAAGAAGTTGTATGGTTTTGAAAGGCATTTAATATCTATTTATACAGCTAAATTTGAAATATTTAATTATGATAAACCATTTCAAATCAGTTAATTGTGTGATGCAATAATTTATAGATATTAATTTTTTTTTCTTTTTTAACTGACTGTATAAATAGATATTATATTTTTTTTTGGCGTTTTATTTCAATTCATGACATTACTTTTTATATAATATCTTGAAATCCTCACATGGATCTTAGATATCTTGTTTTTTTTTTTTTTTCCAAAGTACGTTTTATATAACCTTTATAACATTTGAGATATCTTGTTAGAGCATCTTGAATAGTCATCTATTTTTTCCTTTATAATAGAGATCCTCTATAATAGGAGTGAATTTTACTCCAATCCACCTCTATTTTTAGCTTTAAAATAGAATTTGCTATTTTTTCCTCTATTTATACATGAACTCTAATTTTTCTTACAAAGGGTTACTCTATAAATAAAAGAACTCTATTTTAGATGTGAGAATAGAGGTGAGTTGGAGTAAAACTCACCTCTATTATAAAGATCTCTATTATAGAAGAAAAAAATAGGGAAAAATCTCTATTATATAGAAGAAAAAAATAGAGAAAACCAATGGAAATGGTTTTAGTACGTTGTTTGAGAATTAATGCGATAACCAATAAAGCAATAACTTATAAATAAAATTGAATTATTTTGCGAAAATAAAGAAAATTGAATAATAAAGCCAAAACAATCCGTAGGAGTGATAATATGTTTCAACGTGGCTGGTTCCATACATCTCAATCTCAATCTCAATTTCAATTTTGGTCTCCAAATTGAAGCGTAATTCTCGCTTCCCAAACCAATTTCTCCTGTCTACTCATTTTCTACCTTAATCCCTTGCACAATTTTTTTTCCAACAATTTTAATTGATTATCTTAAAATTGTTAATGCGAAAAAACATCGTTTACAAATAAATTCAATAATAGTTCGGCATGTACTTTACGAGCCAATTTATCCGCTTTGGTATTAGTTTGACGAAAAACTAAAATTAAAAACAAATCAAGAAAACTTTTCTTGTCCTTATGAATCTCTTCTAGGTAGGTTGAGAAGACGGGCTACTATGCTGGAAAATACACATCTTCACCAAATCTGAGCAGTTGGTTACGTATACCACATCTCTTTTATTTGCTTCCATCATGCCCACACTAGTGCTTCCACCTCAGCGTGTAAAGCCGACAAGCTACGACGGAGATTTGCAGCCCCCATGGTTGGCGAGGGATCTTCACAACAGGAACAATACCACTCTATTCCTCCAAAAAATCATTTTCCTTCCAAAAGTCGTCAGTGAAACACTTGTAACCCAAAAAACTCATGGATTGTACGGGACCGAGACGGGGTTGTTGAGACTCGTGTAGAAGTTTCAATTGAGCTGAAGTCCAAGCCTTTTTCTTTTTACTCACTCTCCGCAAGTTGTATAACATCTCTTGGATCTTTATCCAAAGCCTCAAAAACCTTTTCATTTCGCGCTTCCAGATATTCCCTAACACCCAATGAAACATTGAAGTATTGGCATCCGTCGGCGTTCGCCAGAAAAGATAATCCATATTCGCATAGAGCGACTCCGATGGGAAAATGCTTGTAACTGTTGGAACCTGAGAAAGCGCCCATGTTTGGAGAGCATGCGGGCATTGAAAAATGACATGGTTTATAGATTCCTAAGGATCATCACACCTAATGCACCTTGGATCACACCCTATACCTTTGTTGTGTAAATTCCTCGTGAGGGCCACACAACCAGAAAGGACTTGTCACATAAAATGCTTTAACTTAGGGGGATACTTGATTTTCCGGACATAAGCTTGTAGAGGTCAAATATCCGGCCCACAAATCCCCACCAGCGGATCCTTATGAATTGTCTGGTAACCCGATTCAACTGTATATTTGCCAGTTTTGGTAAAATATCAACCTAAAGAATCCACAGAATTAGGGATCCTCAATAGCATAGCGCATATCAAAAAGACATCTTCCGGGACAAATGTAGTATTGAGCAAGTCAATCTTCCACGAATTTGTCCCTGTGCCAATAAATTGGTCAACTGTAAGTGACATATCAACATTTGAGTCTTGATATAAAGCTGGCATCGGGGATTGAGCTGGTATCCAGGGATCCATTTCTGTATGGAAGCTCATATCCAACTCTATAAGCCCTTTATTTACCAGAGGTCGAGGGAAGATAATACTCCTCCAACTATAAGACAGAGAATATGACTTCATAGGTTTGAGAGGATCTGATTTTCGGAAATACCAACTTTAAAAACTCTCGCAAAAAGTGAATCCGACACTATTATCAGCTGCCATAACTGTTTGGCCAGAAGAGTATTATTCTCTCATTTTTATTCAATACTCTTACAATTTTATTATCAAAATATAAAACATTTATATGCGTGAATATCAAAATATAAAACATTTACAATTTCGTTATAAGAAAAAAACTTTTCAGTTAGCACTTACAAATAATACATTTATATGTGAAAAAATATTTACGTGTTTATACCTCTAAAGATAAAGAAGAAAAGAATATGTATATAGTAAACTTACATTTAAAAAAAGTATAAGGTTTATATTGAGATCATTCAATTATATATATATATATATATCTATTTTAAAAGCTTATATACTTATGTCTTAAATTATACTAGCTTCGTAAACGATAATGTTATTATTTCACCGCCGTATCAATAACAAAAATAATGCTTGTCCATGCATGAAATAGATACTCCATGACCACAACAGCTTGTACTATTAAAACAAAAAATACAACGAGCTAGATGCAAAGTCTTGAATTTGGGTTGGGACTTCCGACAAGAGTAATTAAGGTAGTGCAAGAAACATATTAAAAATGAAGAAGATTCCAAGATCTGATATATCTTCTTCATACATGTAGGTAGCGTCTCGATTCCGGACTTGTATGGCACTACAAGTACTATACTATATCAAATTAGTTTGTTTCACTCAACAAATAATTTAATAGAGATGTATTCGATGTGAAAGATTCACGAGATCCAAATTTGTAGTTTCAGATGCATCCATCATCTGACTTCTTTTTGGAAACATACTCTGAACATTGAACAATAAGTAGATAAATATTGACTGAATCTATATATAATAAGAATCCGAATAAATGCGACCAACAATTGTATTTTCGTACATTTTGGACATTTTCCGAAAAGTCACGAGGATTCATAAAAACCGTTATTTATGAAAAGTTACAACTGCTCACTATAGAGTTGTGTTTATTGGGGCATTCATATCTTTTGAAATATATATATATATATATATATATATTTGTTTGTTTGAACTGTTTTCATTTTTTTGCAATGACACAAAACAATATAAATTTTCAATCTCAACAGTTTTTACAGCTTTCTAAATTATTCTCTAGCATTCATTCTTTTAAAAGTAAAAAAAATCCTCCAATTCTTGATTTAACAAAAGATTTTTGGAATGATGAATCTAATTTACAACTTTTAGTTAATTTTAAATATAAAAATTAATAAAAATTGTTAGAGTTTTTTTCCAACAGTTAGATGGATTATATAGTGAGTTTTTGAATTTGACATTTTCAATATGGTAATAAAGATGTCTTCTATTTAAAAGTAGTTTAATGGATTATTAGGTACAATGAAGTGCAGACAGTTGTGATTTTTCGTAGTACTTTTACGTAAATTTTTTGTTTTTATATGCTTTTTAAAAAATTCAAACAGTTGTACCTGTTCATTATAGAGTTGTATCTTTTTACTATATTTTATTTATATTTGTTCATCACAACTTTTATTGTAATAGGTGTATTACGTCATTGGCGTGTGTCTATTTAAATAGTCATGTCTTTTGAACTCTCTTTATATTTGTCTCTTCATCAGTAACCAACAAGTTCGTTGAAACAAATTTTTCATTTTATGTTGAATTTAAATAATTGAATATTAATATCTAATATTCAGTGTTATTCTATAATCTAACTAAAATTTTAATAATGATTATAGCAATAGAGAAATTTAATACAACTTACTATAGAATTTATAGTTGCGTCTATTTATAGTAACTTTTCATTAAAATAATATTTTAATATTTAATATTTAAAAGTAATAATAACAATCTTAATAAATGAGAACAAAAGTTGCGACTTTTTTTAGTATTTTTTGTGAAAAAAAAATTATTTGTTTTTTTTTAACTCAAACAGTTGTATCTGTTCATTGTAGAGTTGTGTCTTTTTGCACTATATTTTATTCATATTTTATCATCACGATTTTTTTTTCGTTCTAATAGGTGTATCTATTTAAATAATCATGTCTTTTAAACTTTCTATATTTTTGTCTCTTCATCAATAATTAACAAATCATAGTTCGTTGCGACTTTCTATAATATAACATTTAATATATAATATTAAATGTTATACTATAATCTAACTAAAATTTTTGAAATGATTATAGCAATATAGAAATTTAATAAAACTTACTATAGAATTTACAGTTTCGTCTAATTATCATAACTTATCGTTAAAAACTATTTTAATATTTAAAAATTATTTTACCATGTTTTTGAAAGTTTTGTATTTTAATTTCAATATTTCTTTGATATAGTTTCACTCTTATTAAATACATTTTTAATTATAATTATTTGATAAAAATTACATTTATTCATTACAACCATTAGTTCAATATTCTCAGTTAAGATCACTTTGTCATTATGATTTTTTTTTATTGTAACTATTTACCATAATTCTTCATAAAATATCTTATATATTTATAATACTTTAGAAAATGTTTTTTGAAAATTTACGTCTATTATACATAATACTTTTTGTTTATAAGTTTTCATTTTGATGGTTGTGATTTTAGTAATAGTTTTTGTTTAATGTTTATATATTCAAACTATTCTATTATATTCAAATAATTTCATAATGTATAATTTAAAATTTATTAACTTTTTCTAAAATACTTCCCCGTAATATCACGGAGGGTTTGAGTCCTAGTAATAATACGAACAAACTATAATATCATTTTCAACTTAAATGAAAAACACACTATAATATAGATTGGTCAACCACGTACGTAGCCGACGACTGAAAAACACATAATAATATCGGTTTAACTCTTTTTTTCTTTCTTTGTGTCGGCATCGTCGGGTTAACTTTGTTCAAAATATCCACCGGCCCACGAAACCGAATTATAAATCTATTTACTATGGTTTTTTTTACTCTTTTGAAAATTGAAGTAACAAAGCAAAACCGTAATAACTAGTGTGGTATTAAATAAAAGGGAAAACGTCCTATTTCCCCCTCGTAACTATCATATCGTACTAGATACACTCCGATCTTTGACCTCGTTCTATATCTCCCTCAAACTAAACTGCTCCACCTATTTTTACCCGAATCCATAGTTTTATTTTTATTTCCCCATCGGAATATCATATATTATCTATTACCCCATGAAACTTGGTTAATATACGGTTTACTGTTGGTTTACTATTTGACTAACCAACTAATGAACTTATTTAACCAGATTAAACCAAAATTCAACCCAATTACAAAACTAAACCTAAAAAACTCTAAAATCAAAAATTCCCAAATCGATTTGTCTTCTTCTTCCTCTCGTTTTCTTCTTTTCAAAACCCTGCAAACAATCATAAAAAGACAGATAATCAAAACAATGACTTTTAAGTACACATATACCTAAAAACAAATTATTCTGTTTATAAAAGTATATATTTTCGACAATCCAGCGATTATTGGAGAACCAACAAGAAGTCTAACCATATACGCAGATGACAAAAGACCATCTTCAAAGTTGGTTAAGCTAAACTCTCCAGTCTCCCCTGTATCAACACAAAAATAGAGAAAGAGAGAGATCAATAATCGTTTTTAAATTCACACAATCCATAACAAAAATTATAAATTAATTCCACATAGTCACGCTGAAGAGAGAAAGAGAGAGAGAGAGAGATGGACTTTGAAAAATCTACCAAAGAAATAAACAAAATTGCTGAGAGATTGTGATATTCTTTTATCCGTTTGTAGAGAGATCAATATGCACTCGATCCAAAAAACAAAAATCCAGGAATCGTGTCAGTGTTTGCAGATTCAAGAGCTCCTTCATGGAGAATAAGTACATTTTTTTCAGCTTGACTCGTTGTAGACTCCAGATTAGCTATCAGCTAAGCCTAAGCATTGGTGAATATATGTTTTGATTTTCGATATCCTTATTCTTCTCATTCTCTATAACAATTTAATGTTCTTTACCTCAAAATTGTTCATGATTTGTTCTTCTGGTTTAGCCGTTTAGGGTTTTTACAAAACAAATTTAGGGATTTTTGATTTCGAGTGAAGAACATGACGGGTCGGGTTGTATATGTTACTTGGGTTATAAATTGATTTCATACCGGTTTTATGTGGGTTTATAATCAGATTTAATTTCAAAACCATTTAAACCAAAGTCAATGGAGAAATAGCAATAGAATTATGGATTCGGGTAAAAATAGGTAAAGCAGTTAAGTTTGAGAGAAATACAGAACGAGGTCAAAGATCGGAGTGGATATGGTACGATATAATAGTTCCGAGGGGGAAATAGGACGTTTCCCCTAAATAAAATGAAAAGAAGTAGAGAAATAGACAAGAAATGGATTTATGGGGGAAAGCATAAGTGTGGTTCTCGAGAACAAACGGCCTCACCCGTCTGTCTCTGCTATTTCTCCATTAAAATAAAGACAAATCTCTACTATTTCGTTTTCTTTCTGGTGTGGATATAATCACATTTTTATAGTATATGAGTGTGAGTCTATGGCTTTATATAACTTAAATCTTATGACTTATGCTATCATATTTTACCTAAAAAATTTGGTGAAAGAGATTCAATAATTGGATATATAAATCAAGAATCAAACACTTAGAAATTACTTTTAAGGTTTGAATGGTTACATCAATTCGAACGGGCAAAATATATCTATACTAAATAAATTATATTTGCAACAATTTGTTATCCACTCTAAATAGAAAGTGGATTAAATCTACACTAAACGCAACTTCCATTCAAAGACTTAAAACTTCTTTAAACAAATCTAATACACCAACGAAAAATAATCTATCTAAATTCTGATACATACACTACGGATTACGGCCGTTAAATCAGAAGATATTTTCATGTGTGCGCCTGACACATTGATTTGTTTTTTTTTTTTCTTTTCAAAAAGAGGACTTGTAATGAAAAATAGGAAGCTATTGAGGAGAAAGGGTGGGCCAATAGGCGTGAAGGAAACAGGGCCTTGAACACGTGGTACGTCAAGGCCCACATCACGTGTAAGTTTCATGCCATTGCCATTGCCTTCCTCCACTCTCGTGACTTCCTCTGCCGCTTCGATGTTTTTCTGTGTTTTTTCTGAATATCCCTAACGTTCTTCATGTTTGTGCCGTTATTTTCGTGAAGAATACTTTTTAAGTTTTTTTTTTTCTTCTTATCCTATATGCATGTACCATTGGATTGATGATGATATAATGACAATAGTAACATCAACCAGTATGCTGTTTTACTATATGTATGTTTGGTCTAACGTCTCAACATTAGCAATTTTTTAAAAAATTAAGTTTTTCTTTTAGTTTTTGGTCTATTCCAATCTTTAAATTTATGATAATGTAACTATTGTGTTGATCAAGAATTAACAACTACAAAGCAATGATTTAGGTAATCTTAAAAGGAAAAGCTTATTTATATATGGGGTATAATATTGTATTTGGATTTGTTGTAGTTTTTCCATTATCTTATTTTTGGTAGGAATCATAATCAGATTTTGGGATATATAGACCAAAACAAAAAAAACAGAGGGCCCAAATTCTATGAACAGAGACGTCTAATTATGGTTGTTTTATATTGGAGCAAAGATAAAGAACAGGGCCCAAATCATTAAGCAGATACAAGAGGAGATCAAGAGAGCCCGAATTGTAGTGCCAATATTCAAGAAGTGGATCCGCTTATGGTTCTTACTTCTTATTCTTAAATCAATACGGGTGACTGTAATCTGCAAGATTGAGGATGACCTTAGTGTGAGTGAATCGATCGCTGTTTATAGGTCACGTACGCTGTTTTAATCAGCCTTTAAACATACATCCATCTTTTATTCGCATGCTAATGAAATCGACATATAACTACTATTCCATGACTTTGCTCAAGAAGAAAACTACTATTCCATGACTTCCAACTTCCAAGAACCAAGATTACACATTTTCAAAAATGTTTACGTTTTATAGAGAGAGAGTTTTTGAGTTTGTAAAGACAAATGGATCCATACTATTTTTTCTCGTAAGTATAGACGACCGTAAGTGAATACTTCAACATTTAAACAATATGCATGTGGCCTTGTTAATTACATACTACGATAATTACGTTGTGCAAACAAAAACTGGAAGCTTAGACCTTTATTATTCAGTCTTGTACAAGATGTATAATCCAGATTATATAACCTCTTTCATAGCTTGGATTTGCTATCAAAATTGTAACGTGGCATAAAAAATTTGTATGTGGTGCGATTTTATCCTATAGTTTTATGAGGCTTAGAAAGGTCTCACATCTTTTAGGATATCATGGGGGTGGAAGTAGACACATCACATCATCTTCATATCATATCATGTACAGAAGAAAATGGTAAACAATAAGATTCGTTTACTCTCCAATACGACGAAACACTTTAATATGTACACAACAACGGAAGTGTCGTTGTTTTTAGGCGTGCACTATATATATATATAGCTCTGTCGATTTTGAAATGGACCGTCCAAGAAGAAATACAAATTCTCTTTAGAGACTTCAACTTTGAGAGTGGCATGGACCAATCTTTAGAATAATGACATTAACCAATCTTCAAACCCAAAAAATCGCAATAATCATAATGATGGGACACGTTGTGTTTTGGTATCGCACTTTCTCCACTTTTTTCTGTTCCTCTTTAATTTTTTTTTTCTACTTCCAAATCATTTAGGTATCAATTCATATCAGTTACCAGTCCACGATAACCAATCTTTATCGAATTTCCCGTTTGAGTTGCAATTATGGTCGAAACAATTCTTGTAGGTAAGATTTCATACAGCATAACGAGAAAGCTAATTTGTTTGATACACCGTTTTCAGTTCTGTTTGATTTTTGGCATTGAAGACACATAAAAGTATTTACAGTATGTTCTTGTGTCATTGTCTCATTATGTGTCAGCTTCGAATTGATTTTTTTTAAAAATACTAAACTATGTATAGTAAAAGTTTCATAAAATTTCACGTTACGTCGTAAGTTATTACGTTATTTATAAATGTTGGGAGTATTATGTAAAAACAGTTTATATGTCCGAAATTTAATCATTTTGCAAATTACCAATATTATATTTTTTTTTCCTCCTACACAACATGCCAACATGGGATAATGCTATAATAAGCAATAGCATCGATCACTCGAAACTAAAATGATTGTATCCTTGAATAATCAAAAGTTATACAGTCAACATGAAACTATCTTTAATTACTTTTGTGTGATTATTTCAACAAAGAATTGGTCGCTTTGGTGTAAATGTCGGAAGAAAATAAATTACTGGTTTGCAAAAAGCATCAAATCATTCATCAGATCGCAAGATATATTATTTGTGTTCAAATGTCATTTTCATGAATTGGTGAAATCCATGGATATTATCTTAAGTTAGTGGAGATATGAATATTAAAATGGATAGTGTATATATCAAATTGCGTGAAGTTCACCTGAATAGTTGCATACTTGTCTTTTCCTGATATATATGTTATGTTTTTGGTTTCTTAATTAAAAATATATTTGTGAATAAGTGACCCCAATGCAGAATACTTTCAAAGTATGGAAGAGACTTTGATGCAATCAGAGGTTTCAAGACAAGCTCTCTTTTCATTGGCACGTGAGGAGCATGTGCAAGTGTTAGTAGATAGTTCCAAATGAGAAGGTTCAAAGAATATTTGATATAAGGCTTTGTATCATCTTCTTTTTCTTAATCTCTCTTGTTACGAGTTAGTTAGAACGGAGATGAGAAGCGTCACAGTGATGACGTGAGAGAGTTAGAGAGAGAGAGAGAGAGAGGTTGATTTGGGTTGATTAGTGAGAAAGCTTGAGAGTGATTGTAATCTTGTGAGAGATTGTATCAATCACTTGTATGAGCTCAAGTTTGAGCTAAGATATAATGGATTCCGGTGTACCGTTGCCGACGAGACGTAGGGTTCCACATCGGAACCTGAACTCGTAAAATCTCGGTGTTCTTGTTGTTTCTTTCTTGCTTTCACATTCTGTTATTAGTTCTTTCAAAGAATCGATCGACGACTTCTAATCAGATCAAATATAGATTAGGTTTCAACAAATGGTATCAGAGCAAGGTTCGTTGATTCCATGGAAGACGGAGGCATCGCGTTTTGAACGGAACGATGCATATGGAGTTTCGTTAACATCGCAACTTGAAGAGAAGAAATCAGAAGACGTTGCAATGTCAAGGGCGAAGGAAGAAGTCAATTGCAGTTGTTCTTGGAACAAGACGTTTTAGTTGGAGAAAGAAGATCCAAAGAATAAGATCCAATTGCATCGAATGGTTTCTGGTTTATGAAATCAGTTGATTTGGTGAGTCACTCTCTCTCTACGGCGTGAAAGATTAGCATCAATGTGATTTTTAGTCTAAGAAACTCACAAGGAATGTTGTTGAAGTCACAAGAAGTTTAAGTTCGTTGTGTTCTGGATCAAAGTAGTTTGGAATTGGAGGAAGAAGGTTTCACGTTGATACGTTTCATCGATTGAAGACAACTTCAAGTTTCTGAGATTGTGAGGTTGTAAGTTATATCCTCCAATGGTTTTGTATAAGCGTTGTTGCGAGAAGATCAAGAAAGACTCGCTGGTTAAGGTTATTGCAAGTACAAAGAAGAATTGGTCCAGATTGAAGAAAGAAGCATCAATCATAAGAAGGAGGATACTACAAACGGTAAATTGTTTTTGAGACACAAGAAGAAGACTGTTTTGTGACGGTTTAGGTGGAGGAGTATTCACCAGTAAGAAGTTTTGCTTTCTGGTTCAAGAAGTGTGTGAGTTCATGTGATGTATTCTCAAGATATGTGATCAGAATCAAAGCACCATCATGAAGACTCAAAACTTGGTAAAGTTTGCATCCGTTGCAAGTCACATGAATAATTGTGAGGTTATGAAATCTTCAGGTCTGCAAGAGAAATGAGTCAAGGTTTGTTAAAGCACAAGTTTGTATGTTCACTGCACATGGTTTTAGCTTAGATTTGATACTAGGAGTTAGTGCAGTTCCTGGTTAAGGCAATGTGGAAGTTTTTTTGATGCAAACTTGTGTTCAAGATAAGTAAAGAACAGTTAAAGGAAGCTCATAAGGATCTAGGAACTAGGGAACGCCTTGGTTGTTTGATTGGTATATGGGTTTTCAGGTTGCATAGGTATCAGTTAAGGCTCAACATTTAAAGGAAAAAATTGCAGGTTTGGTCAAGAGTGATCAGAAAGTTTGCTTAGCAAAGTAAGATGATGATTCAGAGGATTTCAGGGTATTTGCAAGAGTTTTGAGGAAGGGTTCTTCTAAGGTTCAGTCTCAGAGGTAGTTATCAGTTTCTTAAGAGATCAAAAGGACTCAAAGTATTTGGTGATCAAGGTTTGAAAATAGATCATCAGTGAGTCAGTGGCAGCTGGGAAAATCCAAGGGAAATGGATTAACGCTGCAGAGTTTTGTTTTGTGGCAGAAGTGTTCTAAGTGAATGAAACAAGGTTGCAAGGTTTATTGTGTTGTTGGGTTCTGTTTAAACAAACGGAGAAATACAAGGACACAAGAAGTAACAAACAGATTCTCAACAAAGGATGGAGAAACATCTTGTAAGTAAACCAAGGTGTGATTGGCGTAAATCAGTAAGGATGAAACCAATGATAAAGAAGGCACTGCTCAGAGATTTTTTCAGTTTTCAGAAATGTTACATGCAGAACAGTTTCTGGTTTTCTACGGTTAACATAGGATTAAGAGATTGAGTTGGATGCAGGAGACGCTTGTTCTGGTTGGATAAAACAGAATGGTAGAGTGAAGAGTCAACCAGTCTAAGGTTATATCAGCTTAAAAGCTGGTTAGTTGGTCTATTAGACCAGGGTACACAATCTGTTTTTACAAAACAGAATGGGAGCTTCATTAGAAGCAGGTTCTTGGAGAGAGTCTTCAAAAGATTAAAAGAGACTGTTGGAGGTAGCTACATATTGGGCAGTAACATGTGTCCAAGATATACAGTCAAACACACAGAGTTTTGTGATTGAGAATCATAGGAGACAGTGACGAAGAATGTGTTAGCTCAACAAGTTATGGAGAATGTTGAGAGATACAAGGATCTCAATTTCAGGTGGAGTCATGAGTAATACATGGACGTGTTACAAGTTTATCAAGATGGTTTGTGATTTCAGGTGGAGCTGTACAGTTAAAGAGTATCTTGGTCAGCATAAGCATAAAGAGATGGTCTGAGTGAACAGGTTCAGAAGCTCATCAAGAGTGAGTTATGAGAAGAAATCAGTTGCTTCTTGGGTATGATTCAGGTTGGTCAAGTGTGTGGTGAAGACAGAGGCTCAAGAACAGATTTAAGATGTTCAAGCATATTAAGGTTGCAACATGAGTAAAAAGGGAAAAAAATTTCAGGTTTAAAGGATGCTTGATAGTGGTGAAGACATCTGGATATTAGTTGCAGAATTTAGAAGTTCAGCAAGATTGAAGAGACAATCTAAAGATAAGAGATTACTGATGTGACTCTCTTCGAAGATGGTAAGAGATAAGTGCAAAGTTTTGCAAAGGATTTATCTCTGGTTCATTCAGTTCAAGTAACAAGCTTTTTCATAAGAGCTGGTAATAGCAATTGAGTAAAAATCCTAGAAAGGATGAAAATGCAGAGTGTTCAAACTGCATTGAGAAAGGGGAACTATTAAAGTTTTGGTCACCTATTTGCTTCATAAGAAGTAACAAGAAGGCACAAGGATAAGAAGCTCATGAGGATAAAGATGAAGAACAGATTCAGATTGAATTGTTGGTGTTTAAAGTGCAAGTGTCAAGTTAGGTGAAGACAGCAAACATGGAGATGTTTTGTGGAGTTGTTTTGCAGCGAAGGAATGACTTCGAGAGTTCTAGAGTGAAGTGTTAAAGGCTGTAAAGAGAAGTCTCGGACATGCTACAAGGTTGTGGATGTGAGACAGGTTTAAAAGAGTTGACAAAGGTTTATATATGTTGGTTGAAAGGTTCTGCAGATTCAGAAGGGTTTGATCAAGATTGAGCAAAAATAGTTGCGTCGAAAGTCTTCTCAACTCAGTGAAGTTAAGCGGCTTGTTCCATTGGTAACAATGGCGGTGCAAAGTGATGCTCAAAGATCAAACAATTCACTGTAAGTACATTCTTTGTCAAATAACTTTTATTACTAATGTGGTTTTTTGGTTTAGAGTGTTTTGCAGGATGAGTCAGAGACTGTTTCAGGAAATAAAGCACAAGTGATACAGTTTTTTTGCATATGATTAAAGGAAGAGTTTGATTCAAAGTTCAGTGCACATGAAGTGAATCAAAAGGCTAAAGCAAGGGAATTAGTTTGCAGAGATTAAGAGTATTCAAGGGTGTGAAGGAAACAAGATAATCAAAGCTGAATTGTTTGTTAACACAAGTCTGTGTTGAAGATGTTTTGACAATTCATGTGGTGATACTGGAGTGTTTGGTGGTTCGGGAATTGCAGTGTGATTAACATCACAGCTAGTGATTATCGACCATTTTTTGGTTCACTAACAGTTGGTTTAAGAGTGAAGATTGGAGTTGTCAAGTTTTGAGCTGAGTTTAGAGGTTCTAAAAGGGACAGCTGCAAGGAAGTCTTCAAGTAGAATCAAGAGGTGTTGATCAGGATGCTTTGAGGAAACAAGTTTTTTAAGGAAGCATTGAAGTTGAGCGGTGAAGTTCAAGCTGGGTGAGTTTACTCAAAAGATAAGAAGCTGATCGAGTTTGATCAGGTCCGGAGGTGGAGTCCAAGTACAAGCTAGGTTACAACATTAGGGTCAAGATGGAGAATTGTGAATAAGTGACCCAAATGCAGAATACTCTCAAAGTATGGAAGAGACTCTGATGCAATTAGAGGTTTCAAGACAAGCTATCTTTCCATTGGCACGTGAGGAGCATGTGCAAGTGTTAGTAAATAGTCCCAAATGAGAAGGTTAAAAGGGTCTTTGATATAAGGCTCTGTGTCATTTTCTTCTTTTTAATCTCTTGTTACGAGTTAGTTAGAACGGAGATGAGAAGCGTCACAGTGATGACGCGAGAGAGTTAGAGAGAGAGAGAGAGAGAGAGAGAGAGATTGATTTGGGTTAATTAGTGAGAAAGCTTGAGAGTGATTGTAATCTTGTGAGAAATTGTATCTGTCCCTTATATGAGCTCAAGTTTGAGCTAAGATATAATGGATTCCGGTGTACCGTTGCCGACGAGACGTAGGGTTCCACATCGGAACCTGAACTCGTAAAATCTCGGTGTTCTTGTGTTCCGTTCTTGCTTTCACATTCTACTATTAGTTCTTTCAAGGAATCGATCGACGACTTCTAATCGGATCAAATATAGATTAGGTTTCAACAATATTAAACTACATTGATATTCAGATAGAATTTTTTGTCTTTCGAATAGTTAAACTTTGATCTCCGGTGAAGAATCTCGTTTGCTAGAGAGAGAACTAGTAAGCATAGAGTAAGAGGTTCGTCTCTATTGATGAAATCCTCAAATGAAACTCAAATTCGTTTCAGTTTGAGAAGAAGAAAAAACAAAAACAAACAAACAAAGAATGGGAGAAAGATATTTGAGATGGGAACAAAAGCTGATCATACGTGTGTGGAGGCGAAGTGAGACAGCTATATTATATGTCGATCAGATTTATAAAGAGCCAATCTCATGTGATCCTTGCCAATTCTTATTTTTCTTCTTCTCTTCTTTCAATTTTTTGTTTTTGGTTGATCGTATATAACATGGAAAACCCCTACAAATTAAGGAGTATATATATATAACATGGTTGACGACAACATGAGATTTATAGATTGACAGATCAGAGATGTTAAAGCATTATCAGAAAACATAGTTTTTGAATGTATATTTCATAAAAGTTCAATAAAGAAAAATTCACGCTTGATAGCTTTTATATATGAAACAGTATGATTATGAAAACAAGCATGTAAATAATGATAAAACATAGAAATAAACTTTTAAAGAGTACCGAGTACCGACCAATCATGGGAAAAAGATGAAACCCACAAGATACATATGGATTGTTCTATATTTATAGTAGTTTAATGTATGCATATATTATGTATTAAAGAATATGTCCATGATTAGGATATATCTGCATTATAATTTATCAGGCAGTCTGTGATATTATTAAATATATATGAAATCTGAGTCTCTGAGACCATATCTCCACTTTACACATACACGATAACAATTTAAACCATAATCGTTAATTTGTTTTCACACCAGTACGTATCTTTAAAGTTTAAACTTTAACCCAGCCGAACTTTAACTGTAGTATAGTCTAGACGAAATTAATGTGATACATAGAACGTGCTTTTATCAGTATATGATTGCAAGTTCAAGTTGCAACAGTTGAATTTGGTAAACTCAAGAGTATAATGCGAAACTTCTGTAATTGACGTATAGAAAACATTGATACGTTTAAGAAAACACTTAAAGTTCTGTCTTCTGTCTATATATGAAAATTATAAATGGATTATGCCATTGTATATATATGTAACATTTTTAATTGGTTAGTCTTGTAATATCAACATGCATTAATATAAAACGTGAAGCAGTGCACATATACGAATATGAGGGACATAAGCTATCGATCCATTAAAAGAAAAAATCATTTCATCATATAAAATAGTTTCTAGATGAAAGAGACATCACCTTCAGAAAAACAAATATTTTTCTTTTTAAATTCGACCACTTTATGATTAACTTAACATAAATGATAAATCCTGATGTCAGAATGATTTAAAAAAAGAAAAGGAATGAACCCAATTATCGTGAGGACATTACAGCTTGGTTACACTTTATGTTACTTGATACTACTATTCATAATTTATAATCATTTATTAATTAGGGGGAGATATTTATCATTTATGGGTAGTAAAAAGAAGAAGAGAAGGCTAAAATGAAAGTCACTGGGTTGGTTGGCACTAGAGAGTGGGATTGGTGTGCAAAAAGGGAGGTAGAGTCCCCACATCCATGTGATGTGGATTCGGATGATCTCATTCCCCAAACTCTCTCTAGTCACTTGCAATCCATTTCTGACGCATGCGAAAATACTACACGAGCTAGCACTCGTTTTAAAATTGATATATCTCCAAACTTTTATATTTCTTACTTACGTTAATAAGTGATGAGAATTAGATTTGATCAAGAAGTTTAAACCGGTTTTGGTTTATACTTGTTGGGACTATAACCGACAAGTGAGCTAATTTTGAATTTGTTTTCGGTTAATAGGATTGTTGTGTCAAAGTATGCCTACAAAGATAGTGAACTGCAATTGCTAGTCGAGACTCGAGACATAGAGATCTCAATCGACATCCCAATAGCCCACAAAAATCTCACGCGTCTTTTTTTTTAAGTTGGCTTCTCCCTTTCAAATTTTTAGTTTTTTTTTTTCTCTTCTAATAGTGCAGTATATTCACAATATATATATATATATATATATATATACTACAAACTGGCGTCATATAATTCAAAAATGAATCGTCAAATTATTTCAATTTTGATAGATTTTTGATTTATTTATACTATAAAAATTTAAAAATTATCACACAAAAATAAACTAGCGGTTACAATTTGATGTGTTGTACATTTGCAGATAATACATAAACAAACGCTTATTCAAACAAATAAGTTGTGGATGGTACTTATGCACCAAACAACATTAGATTTTGTGTGTTAGCGATATTGATCCGCACAATTGAGTCTTGAAAGCCAGTATACACTAGTATAAATTTGAGAAATTGTGGCGACGATTAAAAAACAGATACCACCATAAAAACAGATATCTTCAAAATTTATAAGGAAATAGTGATCCACTTTTTATCATGTTTCATCTCTACACAAACTTAGGTGAATAGTTCATACTATTAAAAAAATCATATTTTCTATATATAGTATGTGCATAAAATTAAATTATACTAGAATACATCTTGTTCTACAAAATGGATTGATGTTTTCTCCAAAAATTGATTGTAATTTATTTTAAAATATTATACTATTGTTTAAGATAGTATTTGCTTTTAATATTGAAATACGTACATACATCTTTGTAAATTTGATATGTATATTTTGTATGTACGTATGTTATCAAATAAACAAATTGAATGATAGCAGAAAAAAAAATAGTATGTAAATTAGATGGTTGTGTAATTGAATTTAGTTTTTTACAACTACATTCACTAAACTCTTTTGTTTTTACCGCGATTAATAATGTTTCTAGGTTCATGGCCGCATAGATTAACCTCAGTTACCTAATGCTTAATTTGTATAGACCATTTACCTAATGTAATTGAATCGTTTTTTTTTTTTTTTTTTGGTATAGTCCATTTACCTAATGTTTAATTTGTTCATGTTCATGTTCGTTCTCTCCTAGTGTTCGTTCGATTAACAAAAAATTAAAAGTTACCGAAATGGTAGAATTAGTAAACTAGAATGAGTGTCGGTTGAAGCATTGTCACATCTTGAAAGATATCAAATTCCCATGATATTACTAAATAATGAACCGGAATCCAGAAACTCAATCCGGTCCACGTAAACCAAATCTGGTTTAACTCGTGGCTGGTAAAACAGTAGACGTCAGTCGCGTTCCTTTATAGATCTCGTACGGACGAGAGCCACTATAAAGAACCCAATTAATTTTTATAAACCCAAAAAAGCCTATAAATATTGCCCTCTTGGTTAATACCATTTCCAACACTTACACAAGTTTACTTACAACAAACAAAATATATTAAACATAGTTAACTATTACAAGCAACAACACTCAAGAACATGGAGGAGGAGCAGAGCAAGAACAAGATTAGTGAAGAAGAAAAAGCACTTCATGGAAGACGAACCCGACCAAAGGGTGGAATGATCACCATGCCCTTCATCTTCGGTATCACAATAAAAATATCAATATGACTGTTATCTATTTGATCTTTTATGAAAAAATTATGAAGTTGATAATAATCTCTAATGATATATTCAGCGAACGAGATATGTGAGAAATTAGCGGTGGTTGGGTTTCACGCAAACATGATAAGCTATTTAACAACACAGCTTCACCTTCCGTTAACCAAAGCAGCCAACACTCTCACAAACTTCGCCGGAACTTCCAGTCTTACTCCTCTTATCGGTGCCTTTGTCGCCGACTCTTTCGCCGGCCGCTTCTGGACCATCACTTTTTCTTCCATCATCTACCAAATAGTGAGTTCTTTTACACAACTACCATTGTAATAAACTAACGTTTAGTGTCTTTATGACCAGACTTGATCTAGTAGTTTCCGTTTTCTAGATCATTCTTTATTATTCTAATTAACGAGAAAATTTATTGTAAAATACAGGGGATGACGTTGCTTACGGTATCGGCAATAGTACCGACGCTAAGGCCACCACCATGTCATGGAGAAGAGGTTTGTGTAGTAGCAGACACAGCACAATTGAGTATATTGTACGTAGCTCTTCTTCTTGGGGCTCTCGGGTCGGGTGGGATCCGACCATGTGTTGTTGCTTTTGGAGCTGATCAGTTCGACGAGTCGGATCCTAATCAAACCACCAAAACCTGGAAGTACTTCAACTGGTATATTTTTTATATCTTTCTACGTGTCAATAACTAAAACCTTTAATAGATCCCTGAAGATTTTAACAACTGCTCAAATTGGCTGTAAATTAAGGTTTTTAATTATTGAAATAGTACTAGGATTACCTAACATGTTTGAAACATATACTACTGTATTTTTGTCTTAAACTAAGAGACTATATAGCTAACAACTTTGTAACATAAGTACATAACTATTTAAGTAAAAAATTGCAGCTATTAGCTACTTAATCATTTTTCTATTAAAAAGTTTTCTAGACGTTTATGATAAAATATTTATTTACAAGTGTTTTGATGGTAACTCAATGTGTTATTAATCTTCTTCTTACCCGAAAAAGAAAGAACAAGTTCCTCGCTAGGTTTCAAAATTAAAATGTATAGTTTTGACTTATTCGAATCCGAAATAATGAATTATGTTGATGTGTTGGAAATCTAGGTACTACTTTATTATGGGTGCGGCAGTTTTACTAGCGGTGACGGTTCTTGTGTGGATCCAAGATAACGTTGGGTGGGGTCTAGGTTTGGGCATCCCGACAGTAGCTATGTTCTTATCCGTTATTGCTTTTGCCGGTGGTTTCAAACTTTACCGTCACTTGGTTCCCGCGGGTAGTCCGTTTACCCGCTTGATCCAAGTGGGAGTCGCGGCATTTCGCAAAAGAAAACTTAGGATGGTTTCTGATCCTTCTCTTCTCTATTCCAACGATGAGATTGATGCTCCTATCTCCTTAGATGGTAAACTCACCCATACCAAACATATGAGGTAATATATTCTACTCATGGCTCTTCTTGTCTATGTTCTAATTCATTATCCCTCTATATAAATGTTTAATATCAACCTCGGAATGAATATGATTATCGAATTATTTTATTATAAGATAGTGTAATTGTTTGACTATTTATCCAGATAGTAGTCACGAGGAGACGTATTAGAATCTGAATCTAAAAGAACTGATATATATGTCAATAGGACCTGAAGACTAGAAATCAAATATAGTAACGCAAACAATTGAGTAATCGTACAACAACTCGTCCACTAGGTGAAACCAGACAAATTAGAGGTAAAACCACAAAAATGCATACATCATATATAATTGTAATCGGTGATTCATTGTAGCGAAAGGGAAATTCCAAAAACAAGAAGACAACATATATTAAAAGTTGTCATTTTCTTTTGGCATATGCATGAGCAATAATTGGATTTATTGGACCCATTTCGAAAATAGTAAGACTTAGATAATCAAATAGTAAATGACTGGCCTAAATCCTTTTCATGTGTCACTTATTTTTCTTGCTTAATTTTCAAAACATAAGACTTTGAATGGTTGTAGATTTTAAAATACAATTTTGAAATTGTTTTTGTTTTAAAATTATTTTCTTTTTCGTAAGATTTATGTTTTTTTTTTTTTATCTATTCAAGTTCTTACATGTTTCGTTATCCTACCTACTAAATTTTTTTTTCTTCTTTATAATATTCTTCTATTAAAACTAAAACTATTTTATTTGAATGTTTTAAAGAAAAATCATACATCAAAAAACTAACACTACAATCTCAAGAAAGTAAAACCAAATTATAATATTAACAACACATCCTAACATTTTTACCAATATATTTAAAACCAAAATAGAATTGCATTTTATCTTATAATTAACTAACTCTGTACTCTTATATTGTAGTTTCTTGGACAAGGCGGCAATAGTGACAGAGCAAGACAATATGAAACCAGGTCAAATCCCCAACTATTGGAGGCTAAGCACAGTCCACCGGATCGAAGAGCTCAAATCAGTGATCCGAATGGGTCCAATAGGAGCCTCAGGGATTCTCCTAATCACAGCCTATGCTCAACAAGGAACTTTCTCTTTACAACAAGCCAAAACCATGAACCGTCACCTCACAAAATCTTTCCAAATCCCAGCCGGTTCAATGTCCGTCTTCACCACTGTCGCAATGCTCAGCACAATCATCTTTTACGACCGCGTTTTCGTCAAGGTAATCCGTAAATTCACGGGACGCGAGAGAGGCATCACTTACCTCACCCGTATGGGAATCGGATTCGTAATCTCGATCATCGCCACGCTTGTTGCTGGATTCATCGAGATCAAGCGGAAACAAGTCGCGGTCGAACATGGCCTTATCGATAAGCCTCACACGATTGTTCCAATCTCGTTTCTTTGGTTGGTTCCTCAGTATGGTCTCCATGGAGTCGCCGAGGCTTTCATGTCCATTGGACATTTAGAGTTCTTCTACGATCAGGTAATGTAACCACACTATACAAGCAGAGAGTTAGTTAGGAGTATAACTAACTCACTAACTAACTAACTAACTAACTAACTAACTTTTATAACTGAATAACTAACGATTTAATCACTCATTTGATATCAGGCGCCGGAGAGTATGAGGAGCACGGCGACGGCACTTTTTTGGATGGCGATATCGATAGGAAACTATACGAGTACTTTGCTAGTGACTCTGGTTCATAAATTCAGTGCTAAACCGGACGGGAGCAATTGGTTACCGGATAACAATTTGAACCGAGGGAGGCTTGAGTATTTTTACTGGTTAATAACTCTGTTACAAGTAGTTAATTTCGTGTATTATCTATGGTGCGCCAAGATTTACACGTATAAACCGGTTCAGGTACATCATAGCAAAGAAGAGAGTAGTAGTCCGGTTAAGGAGGAATTACAATTGTCTACTAAGAGTTTAGTTGATGCATGAGACTTGGGTTTGGATTGTGTAATGTTAAAATTAGTATAGTTTGTAATGTATTTATCAATTCAATAAAATATTATAGAAAGAATTACTTTGTCGAATAGATTGTGTTCAATACGTTTGCAATCAGATCCATGATTAAAATAACAAATGTAATCCAAATTTAATTTGAATCTTCACACACATATCATCACTACCGCAAGAAGATGGTATCTCGTAGGGATCAATATAGGAAACGATCGAAGGTGTCTAAGGATACTTTTATTTCCTTCATGTGGACTGGTTCGCTCAAGACTCTTGTTTTTTCATCTTCGTCTTCCTAGAATCCGCCTTCATCCGTCTTGCATTTGTTTGTCACCGTTGTGATTGTCTTTCGTCGACGACGGTGACAAGCAAACAAAGAGAGAGGAAGACCATCACAAAGAAGAAGAAAGATGAAAGAAAAATAAACAAATAAAAACTTAACCAAATCAAAAATTGTTATTCATCATAACCGTACAAGTCCATAACCAATCTAAGAAACTTAAAAACCGGTGTAGGAAAAATAACGATTTGATTTTTTTTTTTTTTTTTTATAAATCTGTGAATTTTCTACTGAAACTCAATTGCAATGTTTACAATAGCTTGGAAAACATGAGATATCCTGTGCCACAAAATAAAATAAAAAACAGAGGATATCTTGGAAAACACATAGCGAAAAGCAGAACATCTATTCTGATTTTGCTAGGCAAACTTCAACCAGTCTTGCATTAGTTGCTTGAAATTTTTCCTGTGACTCTTTGCAAGGATGGCATCGCGAATCAGTCTTTCTAACTGTTTCAACAGGATGTGTGGCGGCGTTGCTAAGTTGTTGTGAAGACATGCATTTCTCTCGGTCCAAATGGCGTATATGGTTGCATGTGCCACTAGTCGTCTGAGTGTCTGGGTAGACGTCGAATCAGATATGTCCAGCCAGCTTGTAAAAGCATTCCAAGTGTGAAAAACAAACGTATTGTAGCCTAGTCTTCTAGTTACTTCCTGCCATAGGTCTTCACTCAACTCACAAGACAAGAATAAGTGGTCACGTGTTTCAGACTGTGAACCGCAGATGCAACAACTTTCCTCAACTTGCATTCCCTAACTTCCCAATCTTGATCTTGTTGGTATGCGATTTAAATAAGTGATCCACATCATGAAAGCGTGTCTCGGTATCGCACCTTTGAACCACACTTGCTTTGTCCAAATAGGGGGAGTTTGTCGCTGTCTGATAACAAACGGACCTTTGTGTCGTGAGATAGATCTGCAGGAGTTCTGCTTGTGGAGATCTGGCAGGCATGATAGACAAACCTGTATCTGAACACGCTTGGGATACCATTGCTGCTAAAGGAATACCCGTTTGACTAGGACCCGATGGACCAAAGAGCTTGATTAGAGGTCCAAAAGGGGACCAACAGTCATGCCAGAAGCTTGTCCTCTATCCATTACCCACCTCACATCGCAAGAATAGACTAGCAAGAGGAAGTAAGTGTAGAATGGTTTTCCACGTCCAGGAACTCTGCTTTTGCTCGTCAATCTGCCAAAAGACCTCATCTTTTATCTTGTTATTTCGAATCCAATCCGCCCAAAGAGAGTCAGTGACCGTAAGCAACCTCCATATGAGTTTCAGACAAAGAGTTCTGTTCCATTGAGCGAAACACCTGAATCCCAGCCCTCCCTCTGCCTTAGGCAGGCACAGTGTTTGCCATGACACTTTTGCGTTTGGTTTCTTATTGATGTCACCACTCCAAAGGAAGCGAGTGCACATACTTTCAATGATCTTCACACAAACTTTTGGCAAGATGAAAGCAGAAGCCCAAAAATTAAATGTTCCATAAATAACAGAGGCAATCAGTTCCCTTCGACCTGCATATGAGAGAGCTCGAGCAGACCAAGAAAAAAATTTGGAGGAAAGGTTGTCTATAAGAGGTCGATAGTCGCATATCATTTCTGTGGGATGGTGTCCAATGTGACTGGTGTTATATATGTTGTTAAGCATTTGAGTGAACACCTCCATCGCTAGAGTGAACATATAGGGAGATATAGCATCCCCTTGCTGTAGTCCCTTTGCTCCCCTAAAGTAACCACAAGATTCACCATTTATCGAGATAGAAAAGCTCGGGGTAGTGATGCACTCTTTGATGAGATTGATGAAGTGAGCTGGGAAGCAAAGAGCACATGCCTCTTGCAGTGATACCCTTATGGTTTATCTTTGAACTAATTCCATTGCAAGGAGGACGTTTTCAACAAGGAGTCTACCTGGAATGAATGCAGATTGCGAGTTTGAAATGAGTTCAGGTAGCACATTCTTGAGTCAATTGGCTAAGAGCTTGGACACGACTTTATATATAGTGTTACAACATGCAATGGGTCTAAAGTCGGACATCCTTGATGCCTTTGGAGTTTTTGGGATAAGAGTCAGAATTGTTGAATTCCATTGCTTCAAGATCTTATCAGATTGATAAAACTCCATAACCGCAGCAATGAGATCTGATCCTACCGTGTTCCATTGAGCAGTAAAGAACTCTGCGCAATAACCATCAAGCCCAAGGGCTTTATTTTTTGGCAGAGAAAATAATGCATCTTTTATTTCCACATGTATGAATGGTCGAGATAAGACTTGAATAGCTGTTTCTGAACATCTTTGGGGAACAATAGCAGCTAACTCTTCAACAGAAAGGGAATGAGACTGATCAAGGGTACCAAACAATCTTTGGAAGAAAGCAACTGCAGTCTGCTGAATTCCCTGCTTTGTATCAATAATCTGATTATTATCGTCAGTTAGGAATATGATCACCCTCTTCCAGCCAACATATTCGTGATTTTTGCTTGAGATAGGATTCCTCTGCATTTTCTAGAGTGCACCACTTCATATGAGCTTCCCTGATGGAACCCGGGACGATGGCCAGCATACGGACACGGACGAGGACCAAAGCGCGCAAGGAACCAAGGACGCGAATGCGTCCGGAACTAGACGGCCCTCAACCCAAGCACCGAACCTGATGCTCGGAGCTACAACAAGGAGCCGGACCGCAGCAAGGACCGCAAGGAAGAAGTGCCTCATCTTTGTCCAAGCTTTCGTTCAAGAACAAGAGGCGCTCGATCATGGACCCGACGGACAGCCGATCGAGGCTCTTCTAACGGTCTTCACCATCACCCAAGGGTGAAGACCTCTAAGTCATTAGGGGAAATAGTACTCTTTTTCCCACCTTGGGTTTTTCCCGATGGGTTTACCAAGGGGGTTTTAATGAGGCTATGATCTCTAGTGCATGGCCATGACCAAGGACCACTTCGGCCACATGTCCATTCTATCCTTAGTTTAATTTTGCTTATGACCGTTGTCTTTTAAAACTATTTCCTGGATGCTGTGTTTTAGTTTTACCCACGTTTTAAGGGTTTTGAGAGTCCCCTTATGTAAGCCACCCTATATAAAGGGCCTAGACCTTATCATGTAAAGGGAGACAATCATTTTTAAAAAACAAAGTTATCTCTTTTCTCTCGTTTTCAGTGATTGAGACGAAACCCTAGAAGCTGCACGAACCGGGTTCGTTAGCTCCTAGCTTAGCCGTATCACAAGGAGAGCCATCCCTCGTGTGTCGCTACCTCATTCCACATCTATCCCCTGTCCGTCGAGAGATTAGCGAGTCAAGCATCTCTTCGCAAACCTCTTCTGCTTGTTTCTTATTGTCCTTGGTTACCGTCTCTGATCTCACGTCACTCCGTCCGCTGTTCTGCTTCAATTCGCGTCCATTCTCGTCCCCAACCGAACCGCTCCTCCGATCCGCTCNCCGAACTGCTCCTCCGATCCGCTCCGCTGTAACCTTCGTCCGTACGTCCATGAACCACGTCCGTAGTCTGGGGTCACATCAGTTGGTATCAGAGCCGAAGGTTCCTCACAAGGATGTATCTTTCCTCTCTTTACGTTTTCTATAAGTAATAGATTGAGTCTTGGTTCGTTTGTTTATAGTGTGCTCTTGTTGAGTCTTTGATGTTCTTGAGTTGTTCTTCGCTATTCTTAGCTTAGATCCAAAAAGGTTATGTTCTTTTGTTTTGTCTTTGTTAGTGGTAGCCTAAAAACCACGTGTAGCGTCTAGAGTCCCACCGCGTGTGGTCCTTCTTTTGTTTTGAACTTAGGTTGTCTTGTTGTGCTTTTGCTTTACCTTTTTGAATCATTAGCTGCCCAAGGTCTGTCTATTTGTGTCGATCCCAACAAACAGAGAATCCACGCGTTCATCTTTGTGTAGGGTCTGCTCGAACAGCCACGCGTCACGGATCGTCCAACGTTACCGTTTGCCACCGTTCGATATAGCCGTACACCGAAAGACTTATCGACCGCAGTCGTACCCACCACTGTCCGCCGTTGGTTTCATTTCTCTAATCAGCCTCTCCGTAGGCCACCGTCCAATCAATACCTGACCGCCGTCCGTACCGCAACCGCCCTCCGTACTGCAACTGCCGTCCATACCGCAACCGCCGTCCGTACCGCCAGCACTGACCATACCGCGATTGCCGTCCATACCGCACCCACCGACCGTACGGAAGTCATGGCCGAGCAACCTGGAGAGCCGCTTCCACCCCTGGAGATCGGAGCGGTCTTAGCTGAAATCCAGGCTCAACTACCCCAACTAGGAGACCGAATCCAACAGATAGAGGGCGGACATCGTCAACCTGCGGTTCGAGGTCCACCAGTTCAGGACCGCCAACGACGCTATGATCCGGATCCAGGAGGGACGTCCGAAGAAGAAGATGGTCCACTCTACCAAAGGAGACGCCATCGACGTATGGACGAGCTTGAGGACGATCAACCCTACCGTCTGGTTGAACCGGGTCACAAACTCACGGCCCCAACGTTTGCCGGAAAGGTTGATCCGGAAGCTTACCTCAACTGGGAGGAGAGGATGGATCATATATTCGCCTGCTATAACTATCCCGAACCCAAGAAGATCGCCTATGCAGCCGCCCAGTTTATGGACCACGCCCTTAAGTGGTAGGACCGTACCGAAGCTGACCGAAGAAGGAACAGCAAACGAGCCTTACCGCACTGGGAGGCCATGAAGAACGAGATGAGACGCCGGTACGTGCCGCCATTGTACCACTGCGAGCTCCAGCGAAGGTTCCGTAAGCTGTCCCAAGGAGCCAAGAGCGTTGAGGACTACTATGAAGAGTTCGAACATCTTCGCAACCGGCTGGAGGTCGAAGATACCGAAGAAGGATTGATGGCCCAGTTCTTGGACAGCCTACAGGACCGCATTGCGCGGAAGGTGGAACGCTTAACGTACAATTCGTTCGATGATCTTTTGCACCTCGCGATGCAAGTCGAACAGCAGATCAAAAGAAAGGCCAGCACCATCAACCGCCCGAGGGTCCCAGGGTCGAAGCCACTACGTCCAAGATTGTCCCAATCCGCATACCATGACTATGACCGCATCGGGAGAAATCGAGTCAGAGGACGATGACGGACCTGACGAGCCGAACGACGCTAAGGAGGTCGAGGAAGCCGTAGCTGAACCGGATGAAAGGGAGCTACTTATGATCCGGCGGGTCCTCAACACTAGCTAGTCTCCGGACGATACGCACCAGCAGGACAACATCTTCTACACGTGATGCACTGTAAGTGGGAAGGTTTGTGGCTTGATCATCGATGGTGGATCTTGCACCAACGTGGCAAGTTCCTACATGGTCAAGAAACTTGCTTTTAGTACCACAAACCATCCTAAACCCTACAAACTCAAATGGTTGAATGACAAGGCCGTGGTCCAAGTCACCGAACAGGTCACGGTCCCGTTTAGTGTAGGCCCCTACAAAGACCAAGTCTTATGTGACGTGGTTCTGATGCAAGCTAGCCACCTCCTTTTGGGGCGTCCTTGGCAGTTTGACAAGCGGACCTCTCACTGTGGCCACACCAACCAATACTCCTTTGTGCATGACAACAAGCGTATTTTCCTAAAACCATTGAGTCCCACACAAGTTTGTGAGCTACAATCGAAACTGTCTAAGGAATCGAGTACTAAAATGAAATTCTTGATTAATGCTAGTACGGTTAGGAGATCACTTAGTAACTCCACTTGTCAAGACTTATTGATGGTCTTTAAGGATGTTGTGAGTATAGGTACGGAGCAGGACGCCGTCTCGGCCATGATCAGACCGCTCCTACAACGGTACCAGGATGTGTTTCCGGATGAATTGCCGCACGGTCTACCACCACTTCGCGGCATTGAGCATCAGATCGACCTCTTACCCGGAGCCCAGATCCCAAACCGTCCTGCCTACCGCGTGAACCCCGAGGAGGCCAAGGAGCTTGAACGCCAAGTATCCGAACTCATGAAGCAAGGATACGTCCGAGAGAGCCTCAGTCTATGCACGGTACCAGTCCTGTTGGTACCCAAGAAGGACGGGACATGGCGTATGTGCGTGGATTGTCGGGTAGTGAACAACATCACCATCAAGTACCACCATCCCATTCCGCGCCTAGACGACATGCTTGATGAACTCAGCGGCTCCACCATCTTCTCCAAGATAGACCTTAAAAGTGGCTATCATCAAGTGGGGATGAAAGAGGGAGATGAGTGGAAAACCGCGTTCAAAACCAAGCAAGGTTTGTACGAATGGTTGGTAATGCCATTCGGTTTATCTAATGCTCCCTCCACCTTTATGAGACTGATGAACCATGTCCTTAGGATCTATATCAACAAGTTTGTGGTTGTTTACTTTGATCACATCCTTGTTTATAGTAAATGCCTTGAGGAACATTTAGAACATCTGTCCTTGGTCTTGGACACTCTTAGGGAGAACAAACTGTACGCTAACCTTAAGAAATGCGTGTTTGGAGCTAACGAGCTAGTTTTCCTAGGCTTTGTTGTAAGTGCGCAGGGGCTTAAGGTGGACAATGACAAGATCAAGGCCATTGAGGAGTGGCCGACCCCGACCAATATCAGTCAAGTCCGGAGCTTTCACGGCCTGGCCAGTTTCTATAGGCGGTTCGTGCGGGATTTCAGTTCGGTAGCTGCACCACTTACCGCCACCATAAAGAAGAGCGTTGAGTTCAAGTGGGGACCGGCCCAAGAAGCAGCCTTCCGCGAGCTCAAGCACCAGCTGACACACGCGCCTCTATTGGCCTTGCCGGATTTCAGCAAAACCTTTGAAGTGGAGTGCGACACGTCCGAGATGGGCATTGGAGCAGTGTTGACGCAAGGAGGCAAGCCTATTGCCTATTTCAGTGAGAAGCTCAGCGGATCGAAGCTCAATTACCCAACCTACGACAAGGAACTGTACACCCTAGTCCGCGCCATGGAGACTTGGCAACATTATCTATTAGCCAAGGAATGTGTCATTCATACCGACCATGAGACGTTGAAGCACTTGCGCGGCCAGACCAACCTTAAGAGGAGGCATGCCAAGTGGTTGGAGTTTATTGAAACCTTTCCTTACGTCATTAAGTACAAAAAAGGCAAGGAGAATGTTGTGGCCGACGCACTTTCACGGTGCCATACGCTGATCACCACCATGGACGCACGGATCCTTGGGTTTGAAAACATCAAGGACGCGTACGGTTTGGATCCGGACTTCGCCGACTGCTACCAGGAGCATGGTAAAGGGACCTATACCAAGTTCTTCGTACATGACGGGTTCCTATTTAAGGAAAGGCGCCTGTGCGTCCCAGCTGGATGGATGAGGGAGTTATTAATGACGGAAGCACACGGAGGAGGGCTTACGGGTCACTTTGGCGTAGCCAAAACAATGGCCATCCTGAAGGAGCACTTCTATTGGCCTAAGATGAAGCGCATGGTGGAGAAATTCTGTGGTAGTTGCATTACGTGCCGGACGGCCAAGTCCACCACGCGTCCCTACAGCCTATATACGCCCCTTCCGATCACATCAAGTCCGTGGGTTGACCTATCAATAGACTTTGTCCTTGGTCTACCACCATGCGACAAGAAGGACGTTATTTTCGTGGTAGTGGACCGATTCTCCAAGATGGCCCATTTTATACCATGCAACAAGACCAACGATGCCATGCACATCGCTTACCTGTTCTTCCGCGAAGTAGTGCAACTACACGGCCTCCCCCGCACCCAAGTTCCTCGGCCATTTCTGGAGGACAATATGGAGAAAGCTCGGTACGTGGCTATTGTACTCGATCGCGTGTCATCCGCAGACGGACGGCCAAACCAAGGTGGTTAACCGCACCCTCGGAGCACTACTGCGGACCACCATCAGCGCTAGCAGGAAAACTTGGGTCGAATGCCTTCCATTTGTGGAGTTCACCTACAACCTTGCCACGCACTCGACCACCAAGAAGTCGCCGTTCGAGATCGCTTATGGGTTCAAACCGCTGACTCCTATGGACGTGTTACACTTACCATCCGGCGATGTAGTGAACCAAGACGGCGCGAGCAAGGCCGAGCTCATCAAGCAGTTACATGCGGAAGTGAAGGCCAACATAGAGCGGCGTACCGAACACTATGTGCGGACAGCTAACTAGGGCCGAAAGACCATGGTTTTCAAGGAAGGCGACTAGGTTTGGTTGCACCTACGGCCAGAACGGTTCCCACAGAAGAGGAAGGAAAAGCTGAGCCCCCGCGGAGATGGACCGTTACGAGTCGTCGAGAGGATCAACGACAATTCCTACCGCCTTGAACTGCCCGGTGAGTATTTAACTTCGACTTGGCCCTGTTTGATGTAGGTACCGAGGAAAATGTTTTGAGGGCAAAACCTTTCCAATGAGGAGGGAATGATGGAACCCGGGACGATGGCCAGCATACGGACACGGACGAGGACCAAAGCGCGCAAGGAACCAAGGACGCGACTGCGTCCGGAACTAGATGGCCCTCAACCCAAGCACCGAACCTGATGCCCGGAGCTACAACAAGGAGCCGGACCGCAGCAAGGACCGCAAGGAAGAAGTGCCTCATCTTTGTCCAAGCTTTCGTTCAAGAACAAGAGGCGCTCGATCACGGATCTGACGGACAGCCGACCGAGGCTCTTCTAACGGTCTTCACCATCACCCAAGGGTGAAGACCTCTAAGTTATTAGGGGAAGTAGTACTCTTTTTCCCACCTTAGGTTTTTCTCAATGGGTTTACCAAGGTAGTTTTAATGAGGCTATGATCCCTAGTGCATGGCCATGGCCAAGGACCACTTCGGCCACGTGTCCATTCTATGCTTAGTTTAATTTCGCTTATGACCGTTGTCTTTTAAAACTATTTCATGGACGCTGCGTTTTAGTTTTACCCACGTGTTTAGGGTTTTGAGAGTCTCCTTATGTAAGCCACCCTATATAAAGGGCCTAGACCTTATCATGTAAAGGGAGACTATCATTTTTAAAGAACATAGTTATCTCTTTTTTCTCGTTTTCAGTGATTGAGACGAAACCCTAGAAGCTGCACGAACCGGGTTCGTTAGTTCCTAGCTTAGCCGTATCACAAGGAGAGCCATCCCTCGTGTGTCGCTACCTCATTCCACATCTATCCCCTGTCCGTCGAGAGATTAGCGAGTCGAGCATCTCCTTGCAAACCTCTTCTGTTTGTTTCTTATCTTCCTTGGTTACCGTCTCTGACCTCACGTCACTCCGTCCGCTGTTCTGCTTCAATTCGCGTCCATTCTCGTCCCCAACCGAACTGCTCCTCCGATCCGCTCCGCTGTAACCTTCGTCCGTACGTCTTTGAACCACGTCCGTAGTCCGGGGTCACATCATTCCCTCTCCAATCGCGATGTGTGAGATGAAGGTGAGGCTAGTAGGGATTGTTGACATCTTTGAAGGTCCTCATAAGCTTCACTGACTCTTTTCTCTAGACAAGAGTAATTTTCTTTATTGAAATATTTTATTACCCTTTTAAGAGCTTTGAGCTTTTTCGACAGCTTTAGCATCTTGGTACCATCAAAGTTGAGTGCAGACCACCATAAGCTAATCAATGGGGCGAAATCCTCATTCTTGTTTAAAAGAGATAGAAACTTGAATGGTTTATGGACCTTGGGATTGAGAGTCTCTAGAAATACGCAGCAGGGGCTATGGTCTGAGAAACCAGGTTCACCAAAGACTGCCAAAGAGTTGCCATCCACTCATCATTCACTAGAATTCTATCCAGCTTATTCGCGATTGGATCACTGACATGGTTATTAGACCAGGTAAATGTGTTGCCGCAAAAAGGTAGGTCAAGGAGATGAGAGTTAATAAGGCATTGTTGAAGGTCTCGCATTCCCCTTGTGAGAGTAGCTGAGGTTGGCTTAGAGTGCTCTTGTGGTGAAAAGATCTGATTAAAATCGCCAGCTAACAACCAAGGCTTACCTCCTAAGAAAGATGACACAGAGTGGGATTCAATATCCGACCATAACTCCTTTCTCTCCTCACTACCCGTTGAGGAAGCATATATTATTGAAACAACAAACTCCGAAGATACAAAAGGCAATTTCACCAAACAAGAGATCATCTGAAGGGACTTAAATAGGATTGTAACCTTAGCAGATGGGTGCCACACAACCCATATCTTTCCTAGTGCCGAGTACTCGTAGTTATCCGCAAAAAACCATCCTGGAGGAGCACGAGAGATTATATGTTGTGCCTTGTCTGGACTGACGTGAGTCTCTATGATCCCACCAAAAAGAGGCTTATGAGCCTTTATCCATTTTTAAAACTTCTCCGCTTTACAAGATCGTTAAATCCTTTAACATTAAGACAAAAAATATCCATCCAAAGGATATGAGATTAGAGGTTTTGAGGGCCTCCAACCCTTGCTCTTCCATCCTTCTTCTTTAGTAATCTTTTAGAGACTACCCGCAGAAAGCGATCAGACTCCACTTCAGCATTATCATCCTCACCAGACAAGCTATCCGGATATGAATCTGGTTCATGGTCATGAGTCTCTCCATGAACCCCTGCATGAGTTAGGTGAGTACAGAGATTCTGTGTCAGATCAACACACAGTTTCCCTTCATCTAGTGCTATTGTGTGAGCTGGTTTGGCTTCTCGGTGCTTTGCTAATGGAGGAGGGGAGGGAGAAACTGCAGCTGTACTAGAGGTCCCAACGACCTGTGTACTCTGCTTTTGCTTGTTTCCTGCTCGAACTGGTTGCCATAACATTTCCTATTGCTTAGCAGGCGAACTAAGATTATGGGGCTGGATCTCAACTATAGGTAGCTGGCTTTGAATGGGAGCTTTGCCATTATGCTTTTTTGACCCTACTCGCGGACATGAATCTAAGTTGTGCTTTACCGATCCACATTCCTTACACTTTGGTGGGCCACTAGTGCATCGGTCCACAGTGTGCCCGATTTTTTTGCAATGGCTGCAGAGAGAAGGGGGCCAAGGACTAGAGACATGAATTCTCTTAATTTGTCCAGATTCGAACCTTGCATTTACAGCTTCAGGAAGTGGCTTTCTTGGATCTATGACAGTATACACTCTTGCAACTTCAATGTTTGTAAGCTTTTCTGTTTAAGGATGCAAATAGACCGGATGCCCAACCAAACCTGCAATATGCTCAAGTCCTT
Organism: Camelina sativa; assembly: GCF_000633955.1. Taxonomy (NCBI): domain Eukaryota; kingdom Viridiplantae; phylum Streptophyta; class Magnoliopsida; order Brassicales; family Brassicaceae; genus Camelina; species Camelina sativa. The sequence goes on from NC_025700.1 coordinate 15,481,752, forward strand.
CTCTGTTATAGAACTTGAGTGGTACACCATGAAAATCTAACCACACAGGCACCATGGAGAGCTCAGGTTTATTAGGGACTATATCTGGTGCCCATTTGGCAACAAACATGGTTTGGCCATCTACTTGCCAGAGGCTTTGGCTAAGTATTCTTCTTCTTGCATTCAGACAGGGCACTTTGAAGAGGAAGGAGTGTCCCTCCATCTTAGATATTGTGATGTCACGGTGCTGCCTGCTCCATATGCCATTCACGATAGGATGGACTGCTCCACGATGTGGCAACTCCTCGTAAAACTGGCCGAGAATGAAACTGACCCAAGCTTTTTTGGTCTTCTCAATAACAGTATTAGGGATAGTTACACAGACTTCTTCTGAATCAAGAGTAAAGGGAGTGCCTTTTTTCTCGAGCTGAGCTGAATTACCTTTGACGAGGTCCTTCCACGGAGACTCCAGTCGTTGTTGGACCTGCGGGGATGCGACAAGAGCCACCTTTGGATCCTGTAATGTTGAGTCGGGAACAGGGAGCTCACCAGGGCTTTCAGTTGCAGGTACAGAGACTGTCGCACCGACGACAGTTGTAGCTGCTTCAGATGAACTTCCACATCAGGGAATTTTGATTGTCGCTTGAACAGCCATTAGAGGAGCTGATTGGCAGGAATCAATGTCGAGCTTGTTGGCTGAAGACTTGTAGGATTCAAGCAACAATAATTGAGCTGGACAAGACATGCCGATCCCAACTGAAAGTGGGGAAGCAGGTGGAGCATCCTTTGAGGAAGACGAGGCAGGGGAGATAGAAGGAGCAGATCCAGTGGGGATACTGTTGGGGGGCTTTTTTCGATTTATGTTTGCCCATGAGGGGCAGTGGGGACCGAAGCCGAGATCGGCGAAGGTGGTTTGAGAAGCAGAGAGATTGCTTGTTTGAGAGAGAAGTCAACTCTTTTTTAGAAGTCAACTCCTTTTTTCCTACTGTAATTGTGATAACGATTTGATTATGAGACAATAAAACAAAATATTCTAACATTGCGTTAGATTTGTATGATCAAGAGGGTTTCTAACAGAGCTGTAGAACAAAAGCTTAACACTCCTTGAAAACGAATCACCATTAAAAAGCATTGGAATGAAACTCATTTCTTTGGAATAAAAACTGAACAGTGAAGAAGAAGAAGCTTACCAAGTCTGAAAACACGACATAAAGAGTCTTTTAAAATCTTTAGATGTGTTTTTAGGTTCTTTGTGAGTGTTTACAAGTCTTATAGGATTTAGCATGGATGAGAGCATAATAAAGCAAAAATAGGAGGATTTGGAGCACATAAGAGCATTGAGGCTAAGCTGTGAAGTTGAGAGAAAAATTCAGAAGGATGCATCGACCGATGCAAGTGATGGCGTCGATCGATGGTGTATCCACCAGACGAATCCAAAAATTTCCCAAAGTTTCGAAGATTTACAAAACCGCTCTAAAGTTTTCTATATTTGTATCATTACTCCCTAGACATGTTTTAGGAATATAAATAGGTTTTCTAGGTCATTTTTTATATGTAAGCTTTATTTGTGAGTGTTTACAAGTCTTATAGGATTTAGCATGGATGAGAGCATAATAAAGCAAAAATAGGAGGATTTGGAGCACATTAGTGCATTGAGGCTAAGCTGTGAAGTTGAGAGACAAATTCAGAAGGATGCATCGACCAATGCAAGTGATGGCGTCGATCGATGATGTATCCACAAGACGAATCTAAAAATTTCCGAAAGTTTCGAAGATTTACAAAACCGCTCCAAAGTTTTCCATATTTGTATCATTAGTCCCTATACGTGTTTTAGAAATATAAATAGGTTTTCTAGGTCATTTTTTATACGTAAGCTTTATTTGTGAGTGTTTACAAGTCTTATAGGATTTAGCATGGATGAGAGCATAATAAAGCAAAAATAGGAGGATTTGGAGCACATTAGAGCATTGAGGCTAAGATGTGAAGTTGAGAGACAAATTCAGAAGGATGCATCGACCAATGCAAGAGATGGCGTCGATCGATGATGTATCCACAAGACCAATCTAAAAATTTCTGAAAGTTTCGAGGATTTACAAAACCGCTCCAAAGTTTTTCATATTTGTATCATTAGTCCCTAGACGTGTTTTAGGAACATAAATAGGTTTTCTAGGTCATTTTTTATACGTAAGCTTTATTTTTCCTTGCAACTTTTGAGAGAGAATTTTAGAGAGATTTTGGAGTGAATAATCAAAACTCCTTCAGAGAAGATTCAGACTCCTTTACATCTTCTTTTAATTTCTTAATGCAATTTATTCAGAATATGATTTATGTTTTTTTTTATTATGTCTGAGTAGATCTGCTTGTTAGGTTTAGCATTTCTCATTAGGGATTTCATGGATTGTTAGATTGATTGATTGTTTGGATTCTATATCTTTCTTATTCATCATTATATGTTGTTCCAAATGCTAGATCTTTGATTAATCATCTAAATTTATATCTTAGGATTATTGATTGAAATGAGAATATAATTGATTTTCCTAACAAAAATTTTGGTGAGCAAAATTACTTTTTGCAACGAGATTTGAAAATTAGTGATTTTGTGAACTTATCTAAACTTGATTTTATTGCTGGTTTTAAACTGGAATTTTGCAAAAATATTTGGATTTTTGTGTTTTAAATTTAGATAATATTTGCAGTGAAAACTAATTTATTTTACACTTGTGTTTAGAGTTCAAGAACGTTGTTTAATTGTTGAATACTGCTTGATTAATTGATTGATCTACTTTTCCATGATTTCGTGTGAATTTTCATAGGCGTAGCATTTAATCCATCTTAATTTACAACTTTTTTATTTTCTGTTTTTACAATGCTATTTAAACTACAATTTTGGTTTAGCATAATTATATAATATATCTAATTATAATTTATTATATAATATATTTAAGGGGCATTTTCAAAAATACCCCATTTTCCATGTCTCTTTTTAAAAATACCCCGTCATGTTGATCATTTTTAAAACTACCTCTCTTTATGTACAAAATGACCAAATTACACTTTCTTTGAATGACAACAAGAATGTACAGTCACCAAAAATCAAAAATTTTCCAGCCAAAAATGAAAAATTTTCCCGCCAGAATAAAAAAAGTTCCCGCAAAATTTTTTTTTCCCCGCCAAAATCGAAAATTTTTCCCGCCAAATTTTTGAAATTTATACCTTCTAAAAACCTTGTAAACGCTTTTAAAAACCTTGAAAATTCGTTTACAAGGTGTTTGAAAAGCTTTAAAAAACCTTATAAAAACCTTGTAAACGTTTTTACAAGGTGTTTAAAAAGCTTTTAAAAACCTTATAAAAACCTTGTAAACGTTTTTACAAGGTGTTTAAAAACCTTTTAAAAACCTTTTAAAAAACATTTTGAAAACCTTTTAAAAACTTTATAAAAATCTTGTAAAAGCATTTTTTTAAAAATTTTAAATCTCTTTTCAAAATCTTGTAAAAGCGTTTACAAAAAACACCTTGTAAATTTTCTTTGGCGGGAAAATTTTTGGCGGGAAATTTTTTTGTTGAAAATTTTTTATCAAAATTTTTTTGACAAAAATTTTTTTTTTGCGGGAAAATATGTCGGAAATTTTTTTGGCGGGAAAATTTTGTTTTTCTTTTTATTGAATAAAGTATTTTCATCTAAGGGTAAAATGGTCATTAAAAATTAAAGGAGGACAAAAATAAAAATGGCCAAAAAAGGTATTTCAAAAAGGGTATTTTTAACAAATTCTCTATATTTAAATTACAATTTTGGTTTAGCATAATTAAAATATTATTAAATATACTATTTTTCCATTTGACATGTGTCATTTCTTAAACTTAAATCTTATAATTATTTGTTTTCATTAGTTTCAGTTAAAATAATAAAAAAATCAAACTCAACTATTCAGAAAAAATCAAAATTAAAATTGCTTTAGTGGCACATCGCATTCTTGAAAGATGAGATCAATTTTTTTGGACAAAAGATGAGATCAAATTAATAAAAGAAGAGATCCAACAAAATTTTCCTACCAAAGTCAAAATAACATTTATTTAAGAATTTATATATAAAATTAGTTAAAACCAAAACATACCTAGAGAAAAGTAGTAGAAAATATAAATATAAAAACATTATATAAGAATATATATACTCCATCTGTTTCACAAAGAGTGTCATTTTGATATAACGCACACCAAAGTTTTTTCTCTTTATAAGTAATAGAGATAAAAAAAGGGATTTAATCTTAAAATTTGCAATAGAAACATACAATGACACTTTTTTGTAAAAGGAAAAAGTGTTAAAATGATAATATTTGTGAAAGAGAGTATATATATATAATGCATATACCTTGTTTTTAATTAGGACTAAGTAACATTTGAATGCATGTCCCTTGTTTTCAAGTTTAGTGAAGAGGATGATGATGTTGGTCATATTTTTCCAAAGATCTCAAAATCGCAATCTGCTGCATAACATCAATACAATAAAAGAAGAATTGTTTCCCTCCAGAACATGACACCTCAGCCTCAACTTTGAAGCATGTGTTGACACCTCATTCAAAATCTCTACCCTATCAAATTATAACATTAATACAACTCACCTGATTTTACTCCTACGTGGACTAAACAAAAGAGAAACGAACAAGAGAGTATTTCTGCCAGAAGGTCTGCGACTGCGGGTATTTTGGATCAACACGGTTTGGGTTTCTCGGTTCTTCGGGTTTTTGGATAATGAAAAATGTTGCCGAACTAACCGTTAAATTTTTTTGATTCGGTTCGAATAGGTTTTCGGGTTTTTTGGGTAATGGAAAAAGCTTCCGATTTTGAACCAAATCAACCATGAAGACGATTAGATGATGAAAACCTCGAATGTTGGATGATAAAAACGGCGACAGATCGATGATGTTTTGATGAATCAGTTACCTGTTCGGTTATGCATAACAGAACCCAACCGAATGCATACCCGAACTACTTGCAGAAATGTTTTCGATTGCAACCGATAAATAAACGAACCCAAACGATTTGTCCAAATCTCGGTTCGGGTAAAAGTCACAGGGCGAGGTGTTGACAGTTCAAATGTTTATCCAATAAAATTATAACAATAATACATTTTTTTCCACATAACAATAATACATATCACCTTAATATTTGCCAACATGTCAACATTTCAATTATATGAATTATTTCAAAAAAAAAAATAGGGATATTTTGATATTTGGGCATCATTCTTCTTTCCTCTGTGTGTTCTAAAATATGTAAGAGACACGACGATGAAGATCAATCCAACATTCCAGATATCTCTATCTTTTACATTAGATATTTTGTTTCGTTTCTCAAATCCCAGTTAGATCTTTGCTTCGAAAATCTGCCTTCAAATTTTTGTAAAATTAAATTATATTATTTTCGTATATTGTTGTATTTTAGACCTGCAAGGAGAAAGCTTCTGTGAGATGAGGAAGATGAAGAACAAAGCAGAACAAAGAAGAAGCTCATGATGAAGAAGAAGATGTGTTGTCTTCAAAGATTCAGAGTATACATTCTACTTTTTTTAAAGATTCATTCCTATATTTAGTGATCTCTAAAAGTTTTAAAGTATACATTCTACTTTTTGTAGTAGATATCTACTAAATTTCTCAGAGATAGAGTAAAAAGAATAAAACATATTCTAACGTTTTCAGAGCATAGAGTAAACCGTAGAAGATTTATACTAAAAAGTTTAGAAAATAGAGTAAACCGTAGAATACATACTCTGAATATTATAGAATTTTTGATTTCGGACTACTAAACTATTTAGAAGAAAAACATTTTCTGAAATTAGTATAACATGTACAAAACTTTAGAATACAAAATCCATATTTTTCAGAACAGTAGAAGATGATTTCTAAATTTTTTATATCAAATTTTATCCATCAAAAATTTAACTTATCCATTTTTTTATTTTTTGTAAAAAATTATATAACCTCTATTATTGTATATCTACTTATTCTCCTATATTTCATATTTTACAACTTGTTAAATTTGGGTTTATTAATTTGTATTGGTATTTTAGTTAAAAATGACCATTTTTTAAAAAAGGTGTATATAGACAAAAAAAAATTTAGTGATCCTTTTTTCCAATTTCCCCAAATAAATGTTTACTTTAGCAAAAAGGAATGAGTTAACAATTTAACACAATACTTTTAAAATCTCACTATTGTCGAGTATTATAAGCTTATAATGTAATTGCTACTTGCTAGTAAGTAGTAACAAAAAAACATCAAATTTAAATATTTTTATTTGTGAATTATTTGGTTACTAAAAACAAAATATTAATGCATAAGAAAAAAAAATACATTTAATTTCGATTTTATCTATTGATAAATTTGTGGTGAAATCTTTGATTAGTAAGATCACTAAATGTGCCAAGATAAAGGTCTTTGTTGCCTGCAACCCTTCCAATTCGTGCCTGCCATCGACCATGCTGACGATGTCTGCATTATTGCGATAAAACATTTAAAAGAAGGAACATGACATTAAGAGTAGTTCATAGAACTAATCAATTAAGAATAAAAGATCTACTGGTTAGGAGAATGAACAAACCTAGTGACACCTCTGTACATGGATGCACCGCTAGAGAATCCACTGCTTTTCCTTTATATACAAAAAAAAACGTAATTAACTTTGGTTAAGAAGCAAGTTTGAATTTTTTGCAAATGTGAACAAAAGAAACTATCACGAATTAAATTATCACCGATTTAGACCAACTCCAACTCATCTCTATTTCTACCTCCAAACTCTATTTTGAAGAAAAACCTTCTCCAACCCCACTCTATTTCCATTTTGGTCACTCTATTTCCATCTCCAAAATGGAGATCTCTATATTTGTCTCTATATTTGGAGACTTTTAATTCATTTCTCCATTTTGGAGTTGAGCTTTTTTATTTGCAAATCAGTCCCTTAAATTTATATAAATTTATATTTTATATCTAAATACAGTTAAATATTATTATTTTCTACTTAAACTTATAAATAATAATTTTAAAATTCAACAATTAACATATATAACATAGAAAATAGACAATACAAACAAAAGTAGAAAATAACATTACTACCAATAAAATTTAAAACACATAATATGACTTAAACTGAAGATTAAAAACAACTTAATACAACAAATACTAATAATTGATGAATGTTGTATAATATAATATTGTTCAATAATAAATTTTAAATATAAATAACATGCTAAAATTTTTCTTTTTTGCTAAAAATAAAATAATTGGGTCAAATTTGTAATTTTAATAAATAAAGAATTATTATATAAATTAATAATAAGATATAAGAAGAATATTCTAAGAATATTCTCTTTTAGAGTCAAATATAGAGAAATAGGTTGGAGTAAAACCATTTCCAAAATGGAGTTACTCCAAAATAAAGAAAAAAAATGAAGAGATAGGTTGGAGATGCCCTTAGAGGACCAACAAACTCTGGTGGAGTCATACCGAATTACGAGGACCATCTACTCGTAATTCGGTATCTAATAGTAACAAGTATTTATCCGAGAATAAGGCTCCGATGGTAAGTAGATTCTACGTTTTTGGATTTTGTTTTTCAAAAACCAATTTTTTCTCCATTCAAGTAGATTCCAAAAAAATTTAACAAACTAGTTTTTAGTTTTTCTTTATAAACATTAACAAAAACTGGAATCCACATAATTAGACAATTTAGAGAAACTATAACCAAAAATCAAAAACCAAAAACCAAAAACTATAATCTAAAAATCATTTAAAAACTCTCTTCCATTCATGGCCTAAATAAACATATTTTGAAACTTCATGCTGAACATCCGATTAATAATAGCTGGAGAAAATTCTTACCCCCGAATGAACACTTGCGAATTCAAACCATTTTGAGGAGTCTCCATATTTCAAAATTAGCATAGACTCATATACAACTTTTTTTTCTTTTGTCAAAAAAAAAAAAAAAGTCGTTTATGAGTTCTACGCCAATCTAGAGTTATGAGATTTCCATTCATAATAAAGTAAGTGATCTATGAGTTTTATCACTTGCTTATATACACGACATACTACTAGGGTTCTGAGACGACGATTGGAGTTTCAGTTTCTTTTGTGCATTTTCACTTTAGTCCCTTTACGTTTGTCGGTTTACATATTTCGCTTCTAACTTTTGAATCGATCAGATATCCCCTTAAAATTGAGTTAGTTTTTAGAGATAACCTGGACCGAACTGTCAACCGGATCGCGGTTAAACCGGTCCGGCCGGATTTACTTAATCAAAAGTCAAAATATGAGAGATTACGAGTTTATATCATTTCCATATTTATTAATCTCGCAAGATCCATAATTTAAAGTTCAAACAGATACTGAAAATAAAAATCTAAAAAAAAAAGGAAAAACAAATCATCCTCCAAGAAAGACGTGAAAGCACAGCTGTCAAACAGATAGAGCAAGTCTTCCTCTACTAATAAATAAATAAAAAAACTCCGTAAATCACGCGTTTCGATCTTTTTTTTTATTTAAAATTTTTATTACACAACTTGTCTTCTGTCTCTTTTTTATTTATAGCCTTTCATAAATAAATAAAAAAAATCCCTAAAATCATGACGCAAGCAAATAAAAATTTAAAATTCCCCTCCCTAAGGATAATATCGTAAATTCATTAATAAAGAGGATAATACCGTAATTACTGAAACCACGCTCCTTCCGGATCCGGATCATAGACGTGGATCCAATCACCACCCTTTATCTCTATCCCCAAATTCGAAACCCTAATTAGTTTTTCTCTCTCTTCTGGTTTTTTTATTTTATTTTATTTTATTTTTTATTTTTTGCATTATTCAAATTCCGCCTCTCTTTCTTCTGGTTTCATCACTTCACGCGTATACACAGAGATAGAGAGAGACCCCAAGAGCGCTCATCAAAATTAGGGTTCTTTTTTGTTGGGGTGGTTCCGATTTGAGAAATCGAAAGAAGATAAAACAATGGCGTGGTCATCAGAAACGCCGTCGTATTGCGGGTGGAATGAGCTGCATGTGAAGAACGGTAAAGGCAAAGTAGAGGTTCATTATTATCTGGAAAGGAAAGATGGGATTGCAGATCTAGCTGTTGTTGGGAGGGTCAAAAGCTCTAAACGCATCTCTTTTAGATACGCTTTGAAGAAGAATCGCTCTGTTTTGAAGAAGCTTAATTCTAAAGAAGATGTCTCCAATTGGCTCGATTCTATTGTTTCTGGTAATTTTTT
>NC_025700.1:15491898-15500625 GCF_000633955.1 Camelina sativa
TTTTTTTTTTGTTTTTTGGTTCTTTTGATAATTTGATTTTGTGGGTATTTAGATTCATCCTTCTCTAAGTAGTTTAGAATCTGAAAGGAACGATTTTTTTCGATTGGAGGGGTGCTTCTGAATTGAGATATTGTTTATATGATTAACTTGAAGATATATTGTGTTTTGTTGTCTTTTAGAGATCTTACATGGTTCCGTTGCGCCTTTTGCAGCTAAAACCTATTAATGACTTAAATTTTGCTGCAGACAGATCCGGTTTCCACCTTTTGGTACTGAGCAATGTCTGCACGAATTGATATTTTTTTTAATTCAAGTGTTGTTTGATTTTCTAAATTATGATTAACGTTTTTTTTTTGTATATGTTTTGCTGATCGTATGTTACTGGTTTTCTTGAACTTCTTAGGTGTAGCAGATGTACCAGCTACTATTATGACTGAAAAAGATGCTGGAGGANGGAAGATGGTTCTTCCCATTTCATTAAAAAGGGTTCACTTGTTGAAGTTCTTTCGGAAGATAGTGGCATCAGAGGTTGTTGGTTCAGGGCACTGGTATTAAAGAAACACAAGGATAAGGTTAAGGTCCAGTACCAAGATATTCAGGATGCAGATGATGAATCAAAAAACCTAGAGGTACACANCTATTTCTTAAGAGTTTTTTTTTGTGAGTACAGAATAAGAAATATTAATCACTTTTCTCTTTTGATTCTTTACAGAATGGGAAATTTNAAAAAACCTAGAGGTACACATTTTAAAACCCACCCTTTGGTTTTGTTTCTTCTGTTCAGCTTGTTAACATGTCCCACTTTTCGTTTGCAGGAGTGGGTTTTGACATCTCAGATTGCTGCTGGTGATANCCTGTTCGTCAGATAAAAAAAGACTCCTGGATGGGTTCTTCTTGGACTTGCAAGAAACGGCGTAAGCATTATCCATNTTTCTGAAGCCCAGCAAAGAAAATGATGTATGGGCTGTTGCTGTTGGTATGCCTGTCGATGTGTGGTGGTGTGATGGATGGTGGGAAGGGATCGTAATGCAGAAAGNGCTGGTGTTTGTTTTGCTATTACTTTTCTTTGTGCTATATAGCTCACCATCCTTTTTTTTACAAATTTATTGTAGGTGAACGATTTTGTGTATGTTTTAGTTGAGCAAGGTAAGAGACTTGTTGCATATTTAGAAGACCTTTATGAGGATTCTAAAGGCAAAAAGATGGTCGTGGCACGATGGTTTCACAAAACTGAGGAGGTTGGTTTTGTTTTACCTGATGATATTAGTGAGAGAGAGATTTTCTTGTCTCTTTATCGTCAAGATCTCAACATTGAGTGCATAGATGATTTTGCTACTGTCCTCAGTCCTCAGCATTATGAGAAATTTCTTAAGGTGCCAATGCATGCTCAGCCAGTAGCTTTCTTCTGCCAGAAATTATATGGAGATGATGACATAAAGCCGTATGACATTACAGAATTAGAAGGTTACTGGAGACAAAAAATGCTTAGATACTTGAATGTATCCATTTTAAAATCAGTTGACGGTGCTCAAGCACCTGTTATTGACCTAGGAGTAGGAGCTCCATTGGTAGGTTGTGTTGGTATTAGATCAAGGAAAAGGCGTCGTCCTAGTCCTGTTGGTACTTTGGATGTAGCAACTGCAGGTGACATGAAAGGTGATTGCAAGTCTAGTCCAGATTCTGTTTTGGGTGTTTCAGATGCTTCTATGTGCAAGGCTGCAGAAGATAGTTCTTCCCATTACATTAAAAAGGGGTCACTTGTTGAAGTTCTTTCCGAAGATAGTGGCATCAGAGGTTGTTGGTTTACGGCACTGGTATTAAAGAAACACAAGGATAAGGTTAAGGTCCAGTACCAAGATATTCAGGATGCAGATGATGAATCTAAAAAGCTAGAGGTACACATTTTGAAACCCACCTTTTGGTTTTGTTTCTTCTGTCCAGTTTGTTAACATGTCCCACTTTTCGTTTGCAGGAGTGGGTTTTGACATCTCAGATTGCTGCTGGTGATAGTCTGGAGGGTCTTAGAATTAAAGGACGGAAAGTAGTACGTCCAATGCTGAAGCCCAGCAAAGAAAATGATGTATGGGCTGTTGGTGTTGGTATGCCTGTGGATGTGTGGTGGTGTGATGGATGGTGGGAAGGGATCGTAATGCAGAAAGTGTCTGAAGACAAATTTGAAGTTTACCTGCCAGGTGAGTTAAAACACCTCTAAATGGAATTTTTTTTTGCAGATTTGCTGAAGATCTAAATGTTATTATTATGTGGGACTAACTATTATTTTTTTGGTTGTTTTCTCTCAGGCGAAAAGAAAATGTCTGCCTTCCATCGTAGGGACCTTAGACAATCTCGGGAATGGTTGGAAGATGAGTGGGTTAATATAAGATCAAGATCTGATCTCGTGAGTTCGGTCTTATCTTTGATGAAGAAAAAAGAGATGGAGGTGAAACCTGATGTAAAGCCATCTGAAGTTAGTGTTGGTAATGGTGGGATGTCACCAAATGGGGAGGCTAAAGGCACAATGTGTCTTCCAGTAGCAACAACCAAAAAGTCATTACCTAAGCGACCAATTCCAGATCTTCTTAACGATGTCCTTGNCCACCATGTGTCTTCCAGTAGCAACAACCAAGAAGTCATTACCTAAGCGACCAATTCCAGATCTTCTTAACGATGTCCTTGGTAATTCTGACTTAAAGTGGAAAAAATCGAGGAAGCGGAATCGAGTTGTCAGTTGCTGTCCACACGATCCTAACTTGACTGATGGTTTCTCTAGTGAAAGATCTTTGGATTGTGAGAACTGCAAGTTCATGGAAGGAGATTCTTTTGGCCCTTCGGTTGGGTAGCCTTTGACTACTGGTCTATTAATGTCTTGATGATCAGCTTGGTGATGAAGTTGCGTTTCTTCTTGTGAGGTACATATCACCTGATGGGCATCTGCTCAGTGCGATTTTGGGTTTTTAGATTACTGTGACTCGCAAGATTTCTTGGAATGGATTATAGATTAGCTCGTAATGGCATCCAAATTCGTTGTACGTATGTTGTAACAGTAGGGCATAGAGCTCTAATACAGGGAGCAAATTTTGGATGCAGTAGAAGTAGGTGATAGCATTACCTCGCTAGTGTTTTAGGCATTAAATCAGTGGGTTTTTTCATAGAATTAAGTTATCTTTTTCGTCTCTTTTTAGCATATAGAGATGATTTGTTTTCTTTTTGGTCTGGTGGGATTTTTCTTTTCATGTAACCTATGTATCATCAAATAAAACTACCTTCTTACCTTGATTTCATCTTCAGTGGTCCATATAATAAATTGTTTTTCTTAATGTTATGATTAGCTTCTGTATAGTTCGATACTCAGAAGTTGAGGACACTAGATTATCTTAATGGTCTGCAAGTTAANCCGTCCTAGTCCAGTTGCTACTTTGGATGTAGCAACTGCAGGTGAAATGAAACGTGACTGCAAATCTAGTCCAGATTCTGTTTTGGGTGTTTCAGATGCTTCNTCATCCAAACGGGACCAACAGATGAAACTGATGCTCTTTGGTTGTAAAGTTATAACTTTGTAGCTGGTAAGAATTGATGTTTCTTGGAAACTGGGACCATAAGAGAATCCAACAAGTTTTGTTATTTCCAACATTTTATTCCGTTTTGATATATCTCACTGAGAGTTTACAGTCCGTGCAAGACTTTAGGAGCGTCTATAATAAACCCAGTGTAACCCCCTTTAAACCTAATATCCCTTTTGATCTATCTATGATTGGCTTTACCAAAGGTGGGGTAAGGAGAAAAAGGTAAAGAACTATCTAAATTGTTGAGACTTAGTCAGATCTCAGAAGCAATACACCACTTGAGTGATTTTGGTGGGGTTGCATTTTGGTGAGTGAAGCATCTTTTTCAAACAATGCAGAGAGGAAAAAACCAGAGGAACCAAAAGGTCTTGACTTTCTTACTCAGAAAAATTAACACTAAGTTATGGATCCAAAGCATATTAATATTTGTCTTGTGTGTTAACATGTCTCTTGTGAGTCTTTAAACTTAGTTTTCTCCATAGATTAAAGCAAAAGCAAAGATGGGCTTCCTCTGTCACAAGTTTTGCTAACTCATCCTTTTCGGACAAGGACACTCTTCGTTTCCCACTTTGGTGGTTTCTTTAGGATTCATCAGTTTTGTTTTATTTATCTTTTTGTATAAGGAGACTGTTTATGTATGATTCTTCATTCCTGTTTGGCTGTTTTTATCCATCTTCCTTGTACAACGAGAGTGTCATGGCTTCTCTGTCTGAAATCGTCGAGGAAGAAGTTGGAACATCCCTAAGAAGCAAACTTTCAAGAACAAGTGAAACCAGTCTCGCTTCTGTCGCATCATTATCCATGCCACTTGTTCGTAACTTTACTCTTATAACACTTTTTTTCCTTAGAATAATTCAACTCAGTGGATTCTTTTAGTGATCTTGTCTGTTTATCAGATTCAGGAGATTGTTCTATCAGCAGACATCAGATGTAGTGACTGCCAAGAGAAAGTCGCCGACATAATGTCAAGAATGATCGGTAAGATATAGTTTACTTACAGTTACATTACATCTCGAGCTGAGACACTTTTTGTAACTTTGTTCTTCCTCTCATGTTTGTTTTCTCTGTTTTTTTCTTTTTGGACCAGAAACATATTCAATATTGGTGAGTGTCTTGGAGAAGAAAGTGACACTGACGTGTACTTATTCCGGTGACCGGAGAGTCTCCAAACCATATGGTGAAGCTCTACTTTGCAAAATCTCAACCATCAAGCGTTTGATATGTCCTTCCAGGAAACAACAACTCAGAGTTGCTTAATTTTAGCTTTTATTATGATACTCTTTGCAATAAAATGGATCTTTGATGTCGAATGTGATTGGATTTTGTTTAGATAAAATAAAATAAAAAAACTCTCAATAGCAATAGTCATAGACAACAAAGTGAATTCATGAAATGCAGAAATCAAAATGAAGAGATTATTGAGAAGTTAAATTGCCGCCACTTTGTTGCCAGAGATTGATGATGTCAGTGGCTTGGTTAAGGAGAATGATCATCTTCTTTTGAGAGATCCATGGCTTAGCTTCAAGAGTAGACTTGAGCTCTTCCCAAGCATCTTTCCTAGGCCAGAAGAAGTAAGGACTAAGTGGGATTGTACCATGTCCAGGTACATGTTGGTCCAATCCTAATCCTATGTTCTTCTCCATCCACACAAACTTGAGAACCACTCTTGATTTCTCATCTTGCTTCACCTCCTTCAATGAAACATCAAACAACAAGAAAGATTCATTCATTGGTTTTGAAATACAAGAGACAAGAAGAACAAGAAGAAGAATAAGAATGTGCTGTTGTTATTACCTTTTTTGTTGGTTGTGGAGTGTTGTCTGAAGATTCAATTCCTGTGACTGTTTCACCCGTGAGTGTCTCTGGAGCTGCTAGAGTAACGATGTTACGTTTCACAGAGATGGGTTTGGTTGTTTGGGAATGGAACAATGGAGGAGAAGCAGTGAAGGAGAGTTTGGGATGTTGAGAAACGATAGAAGAGCAGAGGGAAGCAGATGAAAGTGCCATTGATGACATCATTTTTGTTTTCTCGGAAGAGCCAATGGAAGATTTTGTGAGAAATATGGATAAGGAAGATATGGTCACAGTTTTGGGTGGAGAGTTTCAAAGTAGTTTGGAACGTTAGTTTGAAAATATATGGGCTTTACTCACTTGGCCCATATTTTTATTTGATAGAATAAGCCCATAATGACACACCAAAGCTGAGTATTTTTTTTAGCCCAATTTAAAGATCAAACTAAAATAAGAAAAAGTTCCAGGTCTTTTTTTATTGATCACATTAGAATCTGAATCTTAATGTAGATCAAAGTATTATTATTCAAAATCATATTTGATTCGAGCCACGTATATTATATAAAATTCATGTTGTTCTTTGTTTAGAGTTGTTTGATCAATGATTTGATAAAAGTCAAATAAATTTTTTGTGTTATTTATATTTCTCATTTAATTAAAAATAGTTTGTTGTTGGTTTATTCATTGGACACATGTTTTCCTCAAAAAATATCCTTATCAAAATATAGTAAACTGAAGGATATTCTATAGCATTATTTTTTAATTTTATTTCGTGAAGGTGCCTAATGGCTATTACGTTATGTCACACATGACATGATTCATCTTCAAAGGTCGTCGTCTTCTTTTTTTCTTTTCTTTTTTTGTTCACAAATTTGCTGACACCAAATCGTAGACACCATGCATGAACCCAAATAAGCTGAAAACGTATTCAGATTATCTAAAACTTTGGTTTGTAATCTAGTTATGTATTGTGCAATGATACTTTTAATTATTCAATACAATAATTTTAACAGTTTGGAGAAAACTGTCGACGTCAGTCAAAATCCCCAAATCATATTGTTTTTAGAAATTAGGAATTAGGAATAATCAATCTCATGTGAGGATGGGCACACACTGGGTAGGGTAGGCTTGGCTTTTGAGCATTGGTAAGGGAGTAGTACATGCGATGCGGTAGTAAGTTTTCAAAAATGTCACACTCATGACTCATGAGAGTGTCACGACCATGAAACTTTCCAATGTGTGTAATTTACTCACCTTCGCATTGGTCCATTTACATCGCACAGGCCCTCGAAGATTTAATTCTCAGGTTGTTTATCCAAACTGTTTGGGACAATCTTACTCGTCAATATGTTATTATTATTATGTACCTGAGCCAAACAAATAACTGGACCTTTTCCTAAAAACGTGTAGATTTAGAGATTATAATAATTATTACTATATCAGTCTTTTTGTTACATACATCATTAGAACCAAATCAATCAATAATAAAAAAACATCAAAAAATCTAATTAGTCACAAAACGGCATATTACTTTTCCATTCATACATTTACAGCTCCACAAAGTTCTTACGTCTAAAAATCATTTTTTGACACGTTTCGTGGTTAATAGCTTAATGATTGATGTCAACCAACAACAAAAAAAAATTATAAATGGGGTAATCATCAAAACTATAATGTAGACTAGTTGCGACAAATAATATATTCATAAAAAAAAACATATATATAAATTTTAGAGATGATGAACCAAAGGCATGCATTGATTTTGTACTAGTACAAAACAAATCCTTGATAAACACTATACCAAGAAACATCTCTCTTATTTGTAAGGACGAAAAGAATCTCTCAAGGTTCTGTAGAATTTGTCAGAATAATTTCTGGAAACAAAAATAATAATGGGAGGCCAAATGGGATCATCACTCCCGGAGCAAAACAGAGAGAAGCTTCTGTGGCAGTACTCCAGCGACGTAGCCGATGGTCGTCATGACTCTAAGTTCTTCCGGTGTTGTTCTTGGAGGGCTCTCTACGAGGCTCCGGCTAAGTTGTACGCGATGGGACATTCTGATCGTCGGAAGCTTTATTTCTCTTTCAAGATGGGGGTTGCTCTCGCACTATGTTCCTTTGTCATCTTTCTCAAAGAGCCGCTTCGAGATGCTAGTAAATATGCAGTTTGGGCTATCCTCACTGTTGTCCTCATTTTCGAGTATTACGTTGGTATTGATCCTTAACTTTAATTTGACCCTAGTTTATGATTGGATCTTTAAGTTTTGTGATTTGTTTATTGGAATCTTTAACTCAAGACACTTGCACATGTGAACCAAATCTAGTCAAGTTTCTCTTAATCCAAAGACTGTTCACTTTTTTTTTTTGGATTCAATCTTTCCATTTGGATTAATTGGCTCTGATTACATTTAATGTATTAATCACATTTTCAGATCAACTCTTATACTTTGTTTGCTTGTTTCTTTTTATGGAAATAAAGACACCAATTGGTTGATTACTAATTTTTTTTTTTATATATAGATTCAGTCTTTTTCTATTTCCTCTGTTCAGATTTACTTTTTGACTTGCATTTTGCTGTTTTATTTACATTTTTAGATCAATTCTTATACTTTTGAGTCACTCTTATGTTCAATTTGCAGGAGCAACTTTGGTTAAAGGACTCAATAGAGCTTTAGGCACATTGTTAGCTGGGGGACTTGCTCTTGGCGTCGCGCAGCTCTCTCTTTTAGCAGGAGAGTTTGAAGAAGTCGTCATTGTAATCTGCATATTCATTGCAGGTTTTGCAACATTTTCACTTATATGTATTGCCACATTTCCATTACAAAAAAATGAGAATACTAGCTAACATTAGTGTTTCTTTGTCTATATCAGGTTTTGGTGCTAGTTATTTGAAACTCTACGCGGCCATGAAACCATACGAATACGCATTCAGGGTGTTCAAGTTGACATATTGTATCGTTCTTGTTTCCGGGAACAACTCGAGAGATTTCTTAAGCACTGCTTACTACAGGATCTTGCTTATTGTTCTTGGTGCAACCATTTGTTTGCTTGTGAATTTATTTCTGTTTCCGATATGGGCCGGGGAAGATCTCCATAAACTGGTGGCTAAAAACTTCAAGACTGTGGCAAATTCCCTAGAAGGTTAGAGATAAATACATAATCTGTCATAAGATGGTTGGCGCTTATTATTTCAATGTCCCTTATCTCAGGTTTGTGCATGTTTTATATTTTAGGATATGTGAATGGTTACTTGGAATGTGTGGAATACGAGAGAATACCCTCGAAGATTCTCACGTACCAAGCTTCGGATGATCCATTATACAGCGGGTACAGATCAGCTGTTCAATCAACAAGCCAAGAAGATT
The DNA here is from genome assembly GCF_000633955.1 of Camelina sativa. Lineage (NCBI taxonomy): Eukaryota > Viridiplantae > Streptophyta > Magnoliopsida > Brassicales > Brassicaceae > Camelina > Camelina sativa. The sequence goes on from NC_025700.1 coordinate 15,500,618, forward strand.
CTCTGGTA
>NC_025700.1:15500888-15502729 GCF_000633955.1 Camelina sativa
TTTTTTTTTTTTTTTTTTTTATTATTATTGGTCCCTTTTGATATTAGGTAAATGATTATTTAGAAAGTAAACGTATCAATTCACCTTTTACCAAAAGGGCACATGAATCAAGTAACTTGAGAAAGAAGTCTAGTAGTACTCCACCTGTTTTGTTATAGGTCTTGTTTTAGGTTTCTTTACACATTTAAAAAACTTCTAAGAAAATCTTTTACACCTCTGTTAAATGATACGTGACATTTTTGGTTGTGTGATATGGCAGGCAGCTCCAGAGAAAAGACATGCTTTTAGTAACGAGCTTCGGAGAGTTGGTAACGAAGGAGCAAAAGTTTTACGTTTGTTTGGAGAAAAAGTTGAGAAAATGGAGAAGCTAAACCTAAGCCTCGGAGAGATTCTTAAAGACGTTCAACATGCAGCAGAGGCACTACAAATGAAGATAGACAGTAAATCATATCTTCTTGTCAACTCAGAAAGCTGGGCATCTATTAAAGAGCAAGCTGAAGCGGAAGAAGCTCGAGAAAAAGAACAAGAAGCCAAAGACGACGAGACCAAAGTGATTACATCCTTAAGCCAGATTTGGGATAACAACAACAATCATCAGGGTAATGATCACTCTCGGAATTGGAGGTCAACAGAGAGTATGATGTTCAAGAACCGGGAGGTGTGGCCAAGCGCGTCCTTCATTGGTGGTACGGTTGTGAATGAGATCGAATGTAAAGTATGCGAAAGTGCGAGTTCGTTGTCTTTGGCTACGTTTTCTTCTCTTCTGATCGAGTTTGTTGCGAGGCTGCAGAATGTTGTCAACGCCTTTGAGGAGCTTAGCACAAAAGCTGGTTTCAAAGATCCTGTCGATCAGATTCCTAAGGTTTGAATGTGTAGAAGATGTGATTTGGGGGGCGTGGTGCCACCTTAGTATTATCATGAATGTTGCAAGTGATTTGAAAGTATCATAAAACAAATATTAGTTACATTATTCTTTTGTTTTGTGTATTTCTGGTTAAATCATTTTGATTACATGTTTAAAGGACTGTTTTCTATTAATGATAATAATAATAAAAAATGGATATTCTATTATTATTTTTTTTTTAATTTTGACTCTGACATAAGTATTTGCACAGTTTTTTCCGGACCCAGACGAAAATTTTACCAGGATCAAAAAAATGAAACAGTTGGAAAAAAAAAAAAAAAAAAAAATCTTAATGTGATATAGGAGAATCGAACTTGGTTTGGGTGTCAAGTGTCAACATCTAGAGGAAGACCAATTTTGCTGTTGAAACTTTTGGAATTTATATGCAAAATGTTTTTTTTAGAATTTTACCTTGGTCCCCTTCCTCTCATATAGGTCCGCGTCCGCCAGTAATACGGGGTTACTTGTCTGAGACTCTGAGTCCTATCGCTCCATTTACATTACATTAGACATGTCCACAAAATTTTTAATTCTCAGGTTGTTTATCTAATCTGTTCTTTTATTCTTGGGACAATCTTACTCATCAAATATGTTTAATGTTTAGCTTTAACAAACAAACAAAAAACTTAGTAAATCTTGTTATTATCAAAATTATTATGTAGCTGAGCAAAAATGTAATTCCACCATTTAGCTAAAAACGTGGAGGTTTTGAGATTTATAATACTTACTATGTTAGTCTATTTTTACATATATATATATATATATATATAATTAGAACCAAATTAATCAATAATAAAATCCAAACAAAAAAATACAATTTGTCACATTCATACATTACACGTCCACAAAAGTTTTTATTCTCAGTTCCTCACATTTTAAATCAATTTGTATTTTGTAATTTTGACGTCAAAAAAAAAAAAAAAAAAAAAAAAAACAA
>NC_025700.1:15503692-15527131 GCF_000633955.1 Camelina sativa
CTAGCCACGTAGCCGATGGTGGTGACTCCAAGTACCGGTGTTGCTCGTGGAGGGCTCTCTACAAGGCTCCGGCTAAGTTGTACGCGATGGGACATTCTGATCGTCGGAAGCTTTACTTCTCATTCAAGATGGGGATTGCTCTGGCACTCTGTTCCTTTCTCATCTTCCTCAAAGAGCCGCTTCAAGATGCTAGTAAATTTGCAATTTGGGCTATCCTCACTGTTGTCCTCATTTTCGAGTATTACGTTGGTATTGATTCCTAAACTCTGAGCCTAGTTTATGATTGGATCTTTAAGTTTTGTGATATGTTTATTGGAGAATCTTGAATTCAAGACACTTGCACATGTGAACCAAATCGTTTAATTCTAAGACTGTTTCCTTTTTTTTATTTTTGGATTCAATCTTTCCATTCTGATTGGTTCTTATTAAGTGATAATCACATTTTCAAATCAACTTTTATACTTTATTTGCTTGTTTGTTACTTAGATTGGATATTTTCGTGTTTTCTTTTTATGAAATAAAGACACCAATTATATTGGAACTTACTAATTCCCTTCTTATATTTCTGGCTTCATTCTTTTTCTATTTGCTCTGTTCAGATTTACTTATTGACTTGTATTATTATACTGTTTTGTTCAGATCAGTTCTTATACTTTTGAGTAACTTTTATGTTCAATTTTCAGGAGCAACTTTGGTTAAAGGATTCAATAGAGCTTTAGGCACATTGCTAGCCGTGGGGCTTGCTCTTGGCGTCGCGCAGCTCTCTGTTTTAGCAGGAGACTTTGAAGAAGTCATCATCGTAATCTGCATATTCCTTGCAGGTTTTGCAACATTGTCCACAGTTCCATTACACACAAATGAGGATACAATCATACAAACATATTATTCTTTTCCTTTTGTCTATATCAGGTTTTGGTGCTAGTTATTTGAAACTGTACGCGGCCATGAAACCATACGAATATGCATTCAGGGTGTTCAAGATAACATATTGTATCGTTCTTGTTTCCGGGAACAACACAGGAGATTTCTTAAGCACTGCTTATTACAGGATTTTGCTTATATGTGTTGGTGCAACCATTTGTTTGCTTGTGAATGTATGTCTGTTTCCGATATGGGCCGGGGAAGATCTCCATAAACTGGTGGCTAAACACTTCAAGACTGTGGCAAACTCCTTAGAAGGTTAGATAAAACATAATCTGTCATAACTTGGTATCATGGTTAGCTTTTTTTTTTTTTAAGTGTCCCTTATTTAAGGTTTTTGTTTAAATTCTTTAGGATGTGTAAATGGGTATTTGGAATGTATGGAATACGAGAGAATACCCTCGAAGATACTCACGTACCAAGCCTCGGATGATCCATTATACAGCGGGTACAGATCCGCTGTTCAATCGACAGGCCAAGAAGATTCTCTCGTATGTTTTTGCAGTACACTATTAAGAATTATGGTGATATAGCATTAAAGGACCTCTGTTATTTTTGCAGCTTGATTTTGCCATATGGGAGCCTCCACATGGACCTTACAAAACGTTTAACCATCCCTGGAAAAACTATGTCAAACTAAGTGGTGCAGTGAGACATTGCGCTTTCACAGTCATGGCAATGCATGGTTGCATTCTTTCAGAGATACAGGTTCCTTATCATACTGTTTAAAGAAACCAATACTCTTTATATTACTATGCATTGTGCTCCCTTTTGGTATAAGGGAAATGATTATTTAGAAAGTAAACGTATCAGTTCACCTTATACCAAAAGGGCACATGAATCCAGTAACTTGAGAAAGAAGTCTAGTAGTACTCAACCTGTGTTGTTATAAGTGTTGTTTAAAAAATACATGCGTGACGTATTTAGGTTGTGTGATATGGCAGGCAGCTCCAGAGAAAAGACATGCTTTCAGTAACGAGCTTCGAAGAGTTGGTAACGAAGGAGCAAAAGTGTTACGTTTGTTTGGAGAAAAAGTTGAGAAAATGGAGAAGCTAAACCTAAGCCTCGGAGAGATTCTTAAAGACGTTCAACATGCAGCAGAGGCACTACAAATGAAAATAGACAGTAAGTCATATCTTCTTGTCAACTCAGAAAGCTGGGCAGCTATTAAAGAGCAAGCTGAAGCTGAAGAAGTTCGAGAAAAAGACCAAGAAGCCAAAGACGACGAGACCAAAGTGATCACCTCCTTAAGCCAGATTTGGGATAACAACAACAACAACAATCATCAGAGTAATGACCAATCTCGGAAGTGGATGTCAACAGAGAGTATGATGTTCAAGAGCCGAGAGATGTGGCCAAGCGCGTCATTCATTGGTGGTACTGTGGTGAATGATATTGAATGTAAAGTATACGAAAGTGCTAGTTCATTGTCTTTGGCTACGTTTTCTTCTCTTCTGATCGAGTTTGTTGCGAGGCTGCAGAACGTTGTCAACGCCTTTGAGGAGCTTAGCACAAAAGCTGGTTTCAAAGATCCTGTCGATCAGATTCCAAAAGTTTGAATATGTAAAAGATGTGATTCGGGCGTGATGCCACTTTAGTATATTGTGAATGTTACAAGTGACTTGAAAGCATAATAAAACAAATATATAAGTTACATTTTTTTTTTTGTATGTACTTCTAGTTAAGTAATTTTGATTACATGTTGAAAGGACTCTCTTTAGTCTTTACTTTCAGATATTTTTTTTTCTCTGAATTTTGATTCTGATAAAAGTTTTTACAAGGATTTTGATTACTTTTAGTGGTATAGTATGTCCCTTGAATGTTTATACATTCTACAGTGGTTTTTTTATTTTTGATTTTCAAACAATTTATTACATATTGAAGATTTTGCACACAAAAATTTCATAAATATTAGGTTATTTTACCAATTATTGAATCAAAAAAATACTCCTTCCGTTTCAAAATATAAGATGTTTTAGCCAAAGCAAACATAATAAGAAATGCTTACTTTTAAAAAGTTTAATTAATCAGAAACAAGACTGCATAAAATAGATAATAATAAAAAAATATATAAATAGTCTAAAAGTTGCCTCAAAAATTGAAAACATCTTATATTATGAAACAAGCAAAAACCTCTAAAACATCCTATATTATGAAATGGAGGGAGTATATATATATAACCCTCAATTTTCTATTTGGGTTTTTTTACAAAGTATTGCCAAAATTAGTTATTTTTTCATTCTTTTAGAAATAGATTAAAACCATAAACTAAAAATTTACACCAAATTACCATACAAATTTTTCAAAAACTCAAAAAAAAAAAAAAAAAAAAAAAAAAAAAAAAANACTTCAAATATTCATGGGCCTATTTTTAGGAAACAAATAAATGATTCGATGTAGAAACTGATGCAATTTAGCTTTAAATAACTAAAAGCAATTAAACGATCCGTCCCTACGTGCTTCCTTGCAGTTTCTGACGGTTAGTTCATGAAAAGGTACCTCAAATATATATATTTAAAACATCGAAAAAAGATTCACCAGTTAATAAACATCGTTTCTTCAAAGCACACATAGATCATACGTACCATGAACAATTCCTCCAACGGCGACCAACCCATCCAAGGTCGTGTCAAGGCCAAGGCTTGGTCGACTGATTTGTGCGAATGTTGGATGGACATAAACTCATGTTGCTTGGCTTGTTGGTGTCCATGTGTTGCCTTTGGACGCATCGCAGAGGTTGTAGACAGAGGATCCACGTCTTGTGGTGTGAGCGGAGCATTGTACATGATCATATTCATGCTGACCGGGTTCGGAGGAAGCAGTCTCTACTCTTGCTTTTACCGAACAAAACTAAGAGCCCAATACAATCTCAAGGAGAGACCTTGTTGTGACTGTTGTGTCCACTTTTGCTGCGAGCCATGCGCTCTTTGTCAAGAGTATAGGCAACTTCAAAACAACAAAGCCTTCGACTTGTCCATCGGGTGGCACGGGAATATGGAACGACAAGCACGACTGGCGGCTGCATCAGCATCTGCGCCTTCTGCTCCTCCATCGTTTCAAGAGCCCATGTCTAGATTGAATTAGTTTTGGTTATCTATATATCAATAACAAGTTACATGCTTACATATATCCGAGAAACTATGCATATCTATTTAAGTTGTTTGTATCCCGTTACGTACGTAATTTGAATTCCTTTCATATTGTATCTCATTTTGTACGTGTGTTTAATATTTTGCGGATTAACAATTCTTATTCTCTGCGTGTGTGTATAGCTTCCTCGGTATATTCTTTTCTACCGAATCTTTCAAAAAGACAAAAGTAACCAATATGGAAATTTATCTTTTCTTTAAAATGCATATTTAAAGGTCACTAGTGGAATCGTAACGATCTCAACGTTGCAAATATATTAGCTTAATTATTTAGGACATTTCATATGTATATAAAAAAAATGGAAACATGTAAACCCAGTTTAAGACGAACGCCAAGAAATTATATAAGTATATTGTGCAATTATCTCCGCAAAATATGTGAACCAATTTTTTTATTTATTTAATATGTAGAAAGTTGAATAGAAGATTATACAACTTTTCTGTTATAGACCGTGTTGTGTTGGTGGAAGTGAACACTATAATTGTGTTTGAAACCTTTATACATATAAAAAAAAAAAAAAAATCGAACTCAACAAACATGAAAATGGGTTTGTCCTACTTTTGTCAACACTATCATCCTATTAATATACATTATTTATCCCACCTTAGCTCCCTCCTACTTGCCCATTCTTTGATTGACTTAACACAGAAATTACGAATCAACTTTCACTACCACACTTCTATCAACTTTTCAGGATAATTTGAACAAATAGTAAGTTCTCCAGCATGCATTTATTGTTACCACTTTTTTATTGAATGAATGTAAAAAGTATTCACAAAAAAAAAAACCTTATTTACATTGTATATAACCTCATTATTTATTGTTACATTATGGTTCGTTCACCAAATTTTTCTTTTTGAAAAGTCATTTCTGTTTACAACATTATCATATACCCATTAGCTACAGAAAAATCTTGCATTTACATTTAACTTTTTTTAAAGACCAATTACCAAACAGTTCTATAATAGAAATTTTACTAATTTCAACATGGAGATTTGACCCCCAATATTTATTAATGATGCTAGCTAATTGTACATTATAAACAACTAAACTGTTACTAATACACATACCATAATAAAATGTTTCATAAAAAATGAAAAGCATGTAGAAATGTTTCCTTTACTTTACGTAGATACTAAAATAAACAAAAAGAAAATGAAAAGATTGGTGCATGAACAATGTAGAACAAAAGTGGGCAATGCATCTTTTTGGTAAGTGCATTTTGACAAAACCCTTCACAACCAGTCCCATACTTCGTCTGACTCTATGCCGTTGAAAAATGGGAGACTATCACCCACCACCACAATCTTTCATGTCCACGTGCCACTTTCATCTTTTCCAATATATATTATTTATCATACGATTTGGTGAATGGAAAGCTATAAGAGAAAATAATAATAATATCACTACAGTCCATCGACTAGCTCACAACGAAATAGTCACGTTGAGTTTTGCCTCCCACGCTCATTGGATAAGAACAACCCTTTTCTAAGTCTTATTCACACGTTTCTGTTGTATCAGCAGTGACGACAATTTCTTTAAAATAAAGTTTTAGAGAAATTAATACATTCAAAAAAAAAAGGAAAAAATTAAACAGAGATAATTGTGACTTAGATCGTATAGAAGTATTAATCGTCAAATTGTTATATTGAAGAAAATCACGTGGTACCTTCTGGTCCTAGAGATTTCAACTACATAATAAATAACAAAGAGAGTAATAGCCAACAAATTTAGTTTGGTTTCAATTATTGATAGTGTTTTGATGAAAAAGTTTAGTTGAAAATGTTTTCGACCTTACCCGTCTCCATCACCCTCCATTATACAACCTCCTCCTAGATAAGAAGTCTCCAACTACATCAATCTCCCAAACTCTACTAAGAAAGCTCTCTTTGTGTCACGAAACTTGCAAAAATCATTCATAAAAATCAGAAACATGGGAGCCACCACATTGACCCATGTGACCACCATTAACCCTAATAGCACAAAAATTCATGGACCGGTCGTAGACGAAGTTGAAGGCCTTATAAAAGTTTACAAAGACGGCCACGTGGAACGAACTCAAGTCGTGCCGTGTGTGGGTACCTCACTACCCCTCGAGCTCGGCGTGGCTTGCTCCGATATTGTCATAGACAAGTTGACCAACGTAAGGGCACGTCTCTATGTCCCGATGATGACAACGACGACCAAGTCGTCCGTCTCTAAGTTACCTTTGATTGTCTACTTCCACGGTGGAGGATTCTGCATCGGCTCATCTTCTTGGTCGTGTTACCACGAGTTCTTGGCTAGATTGTCCGCTCGCTCACGGTGTTTGATCATGTCTGTAAACTACCGTCTAGCCCCTGAGAACCCTCTTCCGGCAGCTTACGAAGACGGGGTCAATGCCATTCTTTGGCTGAACAAAGCAAGAAACGATACCTTGTGGGCCAAGCTATGTGACTTTGACAGGATCTTCTTGGCCGGAGACAGCGCCGGAGGCAACATCGCGCACCAAGTCGCAGCAAGATTAGCATCCACCGAGCTAAAGCCACTGGAGATAGAAGGAGCCATCCTGATCCAGCCATTCTTCGGCGGGGAGGCGCGTACTGAGAGCGAGAAGCGCGTGGGAAACAACAAAAGATCGGTGCTGACACTGTCGTCTTCTGACGCGTGGTGGAGGCTATCTTTGCCACGTGGTGCAAACAGAGAGCATCCATATTGTAAGCCGGTGAAAACCAAGTCGTCAACGGTGATGATGAGGACGCTGGTGTGCGTGGCGGAGATGGATCTGCTGATGGACAGAAACATGGAGATGTGCGATGGTAGTAATGAGGAAGTGATCAAGCGCGTGGTGTATAAAGGCGTTGGTCACGCGTTTCATGTTCTCGGTAAGTCTCATCAGCTTGCGCACACCACAACTCTAGAGATGTTGTGCCACATCGACGCTTTTATCAACCACTACGAGCCCTTTAATTAGTTCTGTCTATGGTATAATCTTTTTTTTTCTTTTTCATAGTGGCTCTCTCTTATATATTTGTATCATACTACTAAACAATATTTTTATGTTGTATATCATATATTGAATATAGTCTTGAGTGAGTCCTAGAAGATGTAAGTTGTGTTGATTCAATCAAGGTTCATTGTTACGTATCATCATATCTCTATAAAATTGGTTTACGAAAAGTTTTTTTTTGTAGTATAAATTATTTTAAAATTTTGTTTTAGTTAACTTTAAATAGATCACCTTCAACAAATAAGATATTTAAAATAAAAAAATAAAAAAAATAAAAAAAGAGAGAAGAGGAAGAAGAAGAAGATAAACAGACTTCTCAATAGAGCAGCGTGCATACTGTTGGGAATGGGCCATATCCCATATAGGTGCATGGCTTGGATTGATTAATCTGGACAACACTTTGTAGGCTCAAGCACAAAAAAAAAAATATATATATATATATATATGAAATTCAAATTTCTTTTTTGTTAAAAGGTTGAGATTTGAGATTAAACATGTAAAGAATACAACTACTAATAACTTAAATAATGTCTTCGAATGAAGCAGACACTTCTAGTGGCGGACAAATTGTAGACAAAAAGACTAGTTCGTGGTTGGTTTTGATTTTTGAAGGCAACCTCATTTTCTTGTTCTTTCCCCATTTTAACCTATGTTTTTTATTTTATTTATTAGAGTACAAAATTAGCATTATTATCATTCGTGACTTTTGGAACACCAGCATTATATCAATGTAAGACACTAACGTTGACCATTTATTTTTCTGCCACTTTTTTCTCTTTGGATATAATGGCAAAGTTGAAAACATGGTGTGGACTATATATAGACCATTTTGTTTAGGTGTTATGGGTTAGGAATTATGATTAAGAATTTAGTGTTTACGTTTTAGGACTTAATTAGTTTTTTTTTTTTTTTTTTTGATAACTGTTAGTTATATTACCAAAAGGAACTTGAGGTTTACAAGAGTTTAAATAGGTAACTATACCCCAAAAAAAAATAAAAAAACCGTAGATTATAGGAGAAATAAGCTTCCGATAGGAAAGCTCTGATTACAATAACCGAATATTCTCAGTAGAGGTGTGCTAGCCATTTGAGTAATAGTCCTTTACCTTGTTTGCTATATTGATGAGCTAAGAGGATGTTTCTGATTCTTCTGTCAAAAAGTCTGAACAGCGAGTCAGGCGAGTCTGGTGGACCACCATGAGATCGAGAGTTGCGTTCCTTCCAGAGGAGATAGATTGTGGCTTGGGAGACCATTTTATTGAGCGTGGAGGGTAATCCTGCCGAGTTACCTATGAGCCAACTGATCAAGGTTTGCCAAGATGCAAATATGAGGTTTGGGAGACCAAGTCTAGAGAAAACTAGGCCCCACATATATTGAGCATATGCACAATGCAGGAACAAATGCTCCATGTTCTCGAGTCCAGCAGAGCACATAAGACAATTTGTATCCGTATCCCTTCCCTAGTTTGCAGTTCTCGCTTTGACCGGAAGTCTGTTGAGATTGGCCACCCAGAACGTGAAGGAGTGCTTGGGTATGCCTTTCTTAAACCAGATAGCTTTATACCACTCTTTTATCTCTGCTGAAGGACGCAACACATTCCAAGTTATTTTTGTGCTGAAAAACTATTTTCTGTCACCTTTGGGCCCCCAAGTGTAAGAATCAGGACCTGCAGACTCCACCGGGGTATTTAGCTGTAGGAGATAGTACCAGATTGATTGGAGAAGAGGGTTTCTGGTTCTGGAAGATGGAAGCCTCCATCCTTGAGGACCAGTTCCCTAGATGACAGACGCATCCTTGGGAATGCCCATAAGGCGAGGACCGTCTTGACCAATGAGATCGATCAATGGTCTTGCCTGACTCCAATTATCAAACCAATAGCTTGCCATTTTTCCGTCACCTATATTGCATCCCATAAGAGTCTTTACCAGAGGTTTCAGGGCGAGAAGAAATTTCCACATCCAGGAAGCCTCGGAACTATCCTCAGCTGACCAGTAGTTGTTAGCTTTGAGCATATGCTCTCTCATCCAAGCCACCCAAAGGGATCCACTATTCGTGAAAAGAAGCCACATCAACCTCAAATTGAGTGTCTTATTCCAGACAGAGAAGTTTCTTAGGCCAAGACCACCTTCATTTTTAGGAAGACAAATATTCTTCCATGAGACCTTTGCATTTGCGCGTTTTTCCAGACTCCCTGACCAAAGGAAAGCATTGCACATGGATTCTATGAGGCAAAGACAGCCTTTAGAGAGGGCAAAGGCAGAGGACCATAAGTTGACACAGCTGTAAATCACCGCAGAGATGAGCTGGAGACGACCCGCAAAGGAGAGAACCTTAGTGGACCAGGAGGAGAACCGAGCTTTGATATTGTCCAGAAGTGGAGAGTAATCAGCTTTCCTGGGCTTACGGTGGAGGAGAGGAAGTCCTAGGTATCGGACAGGGAATGACCCATACTCGAAACCGTGGAGTGACAACTGGTCGCGAAGCTGGTCTGAGACTCCAGCTACAAAAGGAGTGGACTTGTCCCTATTCATACTCAGTCCCGAGAGATCCTTGAATTCATCCAAGAGAGTAGCAATTGCATGCAGAGAGGAGTTACTTCCATCAAAGAAAATCATTAAGTCATCCGCAAAAACCAGGTGCGAGAGGATATGATTCCTTCCCAGGGGGTGATAACCTATGGAGCCAGTGTCAAAACATTGGGTAAGAAGGCTGGATAGAGCTTCCATGGCGATTACAAAGAGGGTAGGGGAGAGAGGATCTCCCTGTCTAAGTCTCCTTCCTCCCTTGAAATAGCCGCAAAGCTCTCCATTGATGTTGATGGAGAAAGATGTGGTAGTAACACACTGCTTCACCCAGTTAATGAAACGGGGAGGAAATTGAGCAATCTCCAGGATCTTCAGAACGAAGTCCCATCTCACACAATCAAAGGCCTTCCTCAAATTTACCTTTAACAGCGCCCTTGACGTGACATTATTCCTGCCAAAACCTTGCACCATTTCTGAGGCGAGCAAGACGTTCTCCACTATTAGTCGACCTTTAACAAAGGCAGACTGAGAGTTAGAGATCATCAGGGGGAGGATATCCTCCATTCGGCGAGCTAAGATTTTGGAAATGACCTTGTAAAGGACATTACAACACGAGATGGGCCTGAAGTTTGATATCTTATCTGCTCTTATCACTTTAGGGATTAGAATGAGAGCAGTGGCATTGACTTGTTTGAGAAGGTTACCAGTTCGAAAGAATTCCTTGACTGCCGCTATAAGGTCGTTCCCGATGATGTCCCAAGAAGCTTAGAAGAACTCTCCAGTAAAACCGTCTGGTCCCGGGGTTTTGTTTGTTGGCATGGAGAAGAATTCTCTCTTTATTTCTGCATCCATGATGTCAGCAACTAGGGACCTCTGGAAGTTTTCCTCCAGTCTGAAAGGGATGAGATCCCTGATTCTCTCAATTTCAGGATTGGAAAATGGAATAGGGTGCCCTCCAATCAGGTCCTGGTAGTAGGACACACAATAGGTTTTTACCTCCTCAGGACTAGTTAACCTCTGACCTTGATCATTGATGAGATAATGTATCTGGTTCTGTGCTCTGCGGGTCGCCATAACCCTGTGGAAAAAAGCAGTATTAAGATCTCCACACTCAAACCACTTAATTCTGGATCTCTGATAAATGAATTTTTCCTCAGCGAGGGCAAGAGTCATCCATTTCTGGTGAGCCTGTTTCTCCTGAGCTGCTGAGATTCTTGAGGGGTCACTCAGCAACAAAGCTTGACATTGGTGAAGAAAATCCTGAGCTTCTCTTGTACGGTTTTCTAACCCCGAGTACTTTTCCTTGTTTAAGTCACGAAAAATCCCTTTCAGCTCTTTTAGCTTCCTGACCAGTGTGAACTGTGCAGTGCAATTGAAGTCTGCATTATGCCAGTAGTTGAGGAGTCCAGGGATGAACTCTTCATTTTGGAGGAGGAAATGGGAAATCATAAAGTGCCTTCGACCCTATTGTCGATTTCTTAAGTCCACGACAGCAGGAGAGTGATCAAAGAAATCAGGCTCCGCAAACAATGAGAAGGATAAAAGATATTTGACCATCCATTCATCATTGATCAGGACTCTATCCAGCTTTTTGGCAATCGGATTAAGCTCCTGATTGTTCCACCAAGTGAAATGGTCCCCCTTAAGGTAAGGTCCTGAAGATTGGCATAAGAAAGGCAATCTTTGAATTCCTTCATCCCTTTCTTTATACGAGTGCCTCCAGAAGAGTGTTCAGCAGGATTTAGAGTTTGATTGAAATCTCCCATAACCACCCAAGGCCGAGAGTACACAGCAGAATCTCGAGACAGATTGCACAATTCCTCCCACAGTAATTGTCTCCCAATCCTGCAATTGACAGCATACACAAAAGACACAACAATCTCGCTATCCTCCTTTGGTAAGTGGACGATACAAGTTACCATCTGCTTAGACTTCGAATGAATGGTAATCTTCACTGACGGATGCCAGACAATCCATATCCTTCCTAGCTCTGCAAACTCATAGTTGGCTGCAAAATTCCAATCCGCAAAAGTAGACTGCACATATTTCAGAGATTTGTGTTGTTTGACACGAGTCTCTATAAGGCTGCCAAAAACCGCCTTATGCTGTTGTAGCCATTTCCTGAAGCTTCTTCGCTTTACACTATGTCTACATTTACCATTAATGAGAAGATTTGGTTAGTGTCCCCTTCCCTGAGGAAGTCTGCTCAAAACGTCTCTCTTTTCTTAGTTTCTTCTTAGATAGAACCTTCATAAATTCCGCATTATCGTCTGGATTATCATCTTCTTCGGATGGGGGGTCGGAAGAAGAGGATTCCTATGGAGAGCCGTATTCTGAAGAGGAGGAAGACAAGGATTGGACGCGCTTGGAAGAGGATTTAGTCTTCCCTTTTTTTCCAGGATTAGAAGCAGTATTGAGGCCAATGTCCAGTTCCAGAGTTCCTTCTTGATGAGGATTACCTGAGGAAGTTTTCTCTAGAGCTAGAGAGTTTCTTTTTGATTGCTCCTTACGTCTTCTCTGAGGGTTTTTCCTTTTTTGCACCACTGGATCAGCAGGTAAAGGTTTTGAGACGCTCTTGCCATGAGTGCAGTCCTCCCTAGAGTGAGTGGTTGACTTACAGAAATTACAGAGTATCGGAGCCGTGGGGCATCGCTTGATGGAGTGACCTACTCCTTGACAGTGAGCATAGATAGGAGGAAGCCACGGACTGGAGACCTCTATTCTGTAAATTTCACCCGATTCAAACTGAGCATTAACTGCTTCCGGAAGCGACTTGGTGATATTTACAATGGTAAAAACTTTTGCAACTTCCAAGTCTCTGAGGTTGATAGTGGCAGGGTGACAAAAGACCGGATGTCCCACAAGACTTGCTATATGCTCCAAAGCTTCTTGTGAGAAGAACTGAGGAGGAACGCCTCTAAATTCAAGCCAGACCGGATTTCTGTTAGCTCATGCATCACCGGGGTGAGTCCAGGTTCCCAATCTGCAACAAACATGGATTGTCCCTCAATGTGCCACACCCTCTGGGCGAGAACCCGTCTGCGAGTTTCCTCACAAGGTATACGGATAAGAACAGACTTAGGCCCTTGCTTGGAGATAGTGATGTCTCGTCTCTTGCGACTCCAGATTCCATTGAGGATGGCGTAGAGGGCTCCTTTCGAGGGAAGATTTCAATGAAATTGTCCAATGATAAAATCCTTCCAGCGGCTTTGGTTCTTTTGAATCACCGCGTTAGGGATTTTGACACATAGTTCACCAGATTCTAAGGTGATAGCGGTACCTTTCTTCTCCATCTTGCCCGAGGGGCCAACAAGCATTTCCTTCCAATTAGCTAGAGCTGAGATCTGAGCGGAATCAGCGGCCATGGAGTCTTCGTGGGCTTTCGAGATTTGAGGTCTCGATTCACTTGCTGCAGGAAAGATCTTGTCGACTTAGAACCAGCCTTGACGGAGTCCTTGATAGAGGCGGAGTGGGAGCTGGGGCTTTCATCGCCGCAGAGGGGGCAGCAGGACTCTCGTCTGCTATCTTAGGGGAAACCAGATATGGGGACGGGGGAGGATGGAAGGAAGCGGGGGCAGGGACTGAGGAGGCTGAGGAGGAGGGTTTAAGAGGAGAAGAGCGCTTTTTCTTGGGCTTAATCATCGGAGGAGGGTTGCCGGTGCCGAGATCGGCAACGGCGGCTTCGAAATGAAGGGGGTCAGGAAATCGTCTTTTCTAGAGAGAAAAGGGTTTTTTAAAACCGGTACATTTTGCCTTCGAATTTTCCGGTACTACTTAATTAGATTTACTTTTACAGCTTACTTAGATTTAAAAATTTAGGGTCTAACCTTTATATATTTGATTATTTTTTTATATAATTTAGAGTGTTTTCACAACTCATTTATTTTTATATAAGTCACAGCTTTACTTATATTAGATATTGTAGAAATTTGTAATTGAATGCATCGAGATTGACACTAAAAATGATTAGAAAAAGGATATTTTTAAAAAATATTTGTAAAAAATGGTAACATTTCCTTTTAATATATTATAAAAACAATCTTTTCGAAAAATAATATATATACAAGGCCACAATTTTATAATTTGCCTTGAGCTTCTATTGATCTTAGAACTGCACTCAATGCAATAAACCATATTTTCTCGAAAACCTTCATATGGTAAAGGTTCTCTCTTTCATGTCTCAATTTTACTAAAGGTGTTTGGGCATAAACCACTATCCTGGACAAGAATCTAAAGTGAAGTGTCTCACTCACCACTAATTACCAAATCACCACTAAGCTATTTCTAACTTTTCTCTAGAAGCAAAAACTTTTTTCTAGAACCTTAACTTGTAGTCAACTTGCTTAAGAGATTTTAACTTCTCTTAGGTCAACTAAAAACGTTTACAAATTATAATGTGGATAATCTTCTCTCTCTTTTTTTTGGGTCTAATATGGTCAAATTGTCTATCCAATACGGTTTTCTATTTTTGTATTATTACAACAACTAGTTTACATATTACACTATAAAGTTACTACTACATTTAGATAAATCGTTATCAACCATTTGATATCTCATCTTCGTCTATAAGTTTTTTTCACCAACAATTTTGACGCTTCTCTTCTCTAGCTAATCCTGTATTGAAGGTCTTTTTGGGTGCGTATGTCCAGCTCCAATCGAAAACAAGTATAAATTTTTATTTTCTTCCATATTTCTCTCTCACAAGTCTTGAGAAAACATTATTTTTTTCTTGTGCTCAAAAAAAAAGTTCTAACAATTCACGTCGAGAAAATCTGTTGAATTTGGTATAATTGTTATTAATAAAACTGAAAATGTATGGGAATGGGCCGGTGTTTAAGGCGGAGGGGACGTCGTTCCGGGATCAACCGTACGCCGAACAGCTTCCTCAGGGACTATGGACCACCGGTCTTTGCGATTGTCACGAAGATGCTCACATTTGTACGTTTCAAAACGTATCTCTTCATGTTTGATTGATCTTTCTATCTTCTTTGTTGTATCAAATCAAATGGGTTTGTTTCTTGTTTTAGGTGTTCAGACAGCTATAATGCCATGTATCTCCTTCGCTCAAAACGTCGAGATCGTTAACAGAGGAACCATATGTAAGAAACACCGTAATTTACGTTTAATATAATCATATCAAATTTGTTTGTGTAAAATAAAATCTAAAAAAGTTGGATTTGGGGAAATGCAGCTTGTATGAACGCAGGTTTGATTCATCTAGCGTTAGGCTTTGTGGGTTGTTGTTGGCTTTATGCGTTCCCAAGCCGGACCACGCTTAGGGAACATTTCGCATTGCCTGAGGAACCATGCCGTGACTTTTGGGTCCATATCTTTTGTACCCCATGCGCTATTTGTCAAGAATCTAGAGAGCTCAAGAACCGCGGCGCTGACCCTTCCATCGGTATTCTTCTAAATCCTTTAACGACATCTTTAAAAAAAAAACAAATTCAAAGACCAGATGCATATATTGTAAGCAAGGTTGTTTTTTTGGTTGAATAAATTTAACATTCATTCAAAGAATAAAAAAATAATAACAAAAACAAAAACATAAAATTAAGGTTCCACAAGATTCACAAAATACAATGGGAGTGATTGGTAACCACTTTACAAAGTGGTACAAAGCTGTACCAACATACAGCTTTAAATTAAAGCTTTACCAATCACAAAAACTTTACTAAAAACTTTATCAAAAGCTTTATTCTCAGCTTTTTTGTACAGCTTTCATTTACAGTTTTTTTACCAATCAGACCCATTTTCTTTTTTGGTGATTTTCAGGTTGGCTTTCGAATGTAGAGAAATGGAGCCGAGAGAAAGTGACTCCTCCCATAGTAGTACCTGGCATGATTCGCTAGCTGATATACTTGTCATACGATGTAGCCATTATCTCTTACGGTTTTTAACTTTTATGTAGATAATGTAAGCTTCTTGTGTATCTCAGATTAGTTAGGGGAAAGTAAATAACAAAAGAGACGTTGATTGATTCTGAATGGTAACGTTCACTACCGACTAAATAAACAGATGATCTAAGACGCTAAAGAGGAGAGAGCTTTTGGTCTTTTCATTAAAATATGTGTATGAAAATCTTGAGACCAGAACTATGCTTTCCTTTGGTCATGACTCATATAACAAGGCTTCTCTAGTCTCTAGGTCGGGCTAACCATAGAGAGCTAAGTGCTCTAAGCCGAGAAATATAGTCGTGGATGACCAAAAAAGCGCGAGCAGCTTGTCGTGTGGTGAGAATTCTGTGTAGCTGTTGCAGAGTTTGTTGCCTTAATAGATCTGCCTGCAAAGACATAACAACCTTTTTCAGGTTCTTGATTTGTAATGCCAATTGTTGTTGAGAAAGAGAGAAAGGCTTTGTGTTTTTTTTACCTGGCGAAGGAAGTTTTCGAGAGTGCCAAGTTTCCCCATAGGCATAGCCATATGACCCATATAGTCAGCAACATTTGCTGAAGAGTTTGGACCCATTGAAGCAGAGGAAAGTGTCTCAAGAAGCGATTGTTGCAGGGCTTCCATGCCTTGTGACAATGCATCTTCTGTTTGCTGAGACGACTGTTGAAGGTTGCAGATGCCTATCAACTGCTGATCAGTCAACGGATCGACATGGTTCCCCAATATCTAACAGAACATAGTTACCAAAATATGAAAAAAAAAATGAACAAAACCAATGATTGTGAAAACAAATGTTAAGAACCTTTTCTTTATTTACCTTAAGTAACTCAGATGATCTAAATCCACCTAACCACATGAAAAATCTCTCAGCAGGCGTCTTCCACATGCCTGAGAGCATATGAAAGACGTCAACTTTAGTGCCAATTCCTTTTAGCCTGAATATTTCATTGTAGTGACTCATCACAGCATCTACTAGCATGCGTAGCTCGTTGTCACCTAACTGAGAATTCACACCCGATCTTAAGTCATTGATCAGCCTTTGATGTTCCTCTTTCCAGCGTGTATATTCCAACTCAAATGAAAAGACACCTACAAACATAAAAAAAACAAAACTTCATCCTTAGTAAGAAGATCACTTCCATGTTACCAAACGAGCCAAGAAGTGTTTTATGTGGGATTCTGAAAAGTCTTACCATTTCCAGCTGGCAAGTGTGTGTGATTCGCTGTAACTCCGCTTTCAACCACACTTCCCTGAATACAAGAGAAAACCATTAATACAAATCAGTAAAACTTGAAGCTTACAGAGATAATTTCAAGAAGTTAATAGTTTTGAATTAGTCAGTTTTAGACCTGTTGGCGAACTCGTTCGAGCTCTTCCTCTAGCTGCGCAAGCCTGACTCGACTATTCTCAAGTTGCTGAACATATGCCTATTAAGATACAATGCAATCCAAAATATGAAGTAAATACAAATTTAGTGGAAGATGAAAAAAACACAGTCTCATGAATCAGCTACACTATATACCTTTTTCCTCAATCGACTTTTCCTAGCAGCCTCACGGTTCTGAGCCAGTCTTCTAAGTGTCTGCCAAGAACTCGATACATCAATGCTCATTCCACCCAAAAACAGATCCAAAACTCAAGTAAAAAATTTAGAAAATCTACCCTTTGTTCACTAGATTTCACCTTGGATTGATCTGAACAATTTGTAGCCAAAACCATCCCTTGATGACCTCCATTTAACTATATAACACAAACAAACAATATGCATCAATGTAACTGAAAGCCATGGGCCAGTAGTAAAAAAAGCATTATAACTTTACAAGCAATTCCATTTTTTCAAAAGCCATGGGCCACTGAATTCCGTATTATATATCAATAAAAAGCAAGAAACTTTACAAGCAACTACAATTTATTAAGCAATGGGTCAAGTAAAGTTCATATCATCATCATACACATAAAAAGGAAGAAACTTTACAAGAACTTTGTAAGTTCAACACACCAAATCATCCAGGGTGTGTCACATTAGACCAAAAGAACCAAAAAAAAACAGACATAATCTGAGCAAACAATATAGATCGAATTCCAAGGTGACATATCAATGAGGAAAAAATTTATAAAAACCAAAAGGGACAAAACAAAACTCCAAAGTGAAGAAACAAACAGAAATGGGAAAAAAAAACAGAATCTTTTAATCTTATTTTTAGCAGATGGTTTAAACGAAGAAGACAAAGGAACAAAACCTGAGTCTTGTCATCAGTATCAATATCTGTGGAAGTGTCAGTATGTTGACTGTTATCAGCCATAGCTGAAACCGAATCACACCAGTTCTCTAAACTGCCGTTCACTTCTCCTCCTCCTCCTCCTACTAACCTTGTCCCTTTCTGGTATACTAACTGTCCTGTATCCAAACACTCATCTTCTACTTCAAGTCTCTCCCTCAAGCCACCACAATCCATACCCTAAAACAGAGTAATACATACATACATAGAACAAAGCATCAGAAAAAAGAGAACTCTTTTTTTGGTTTCTTATTATAAAATTTGGGTTTGGTGAAAAGGAATCAAACTCTTACCGTATCAAACGTCGTGTAGTGTAAGTTGGCTGAAGAAGCAATAGTGACATCTGCAAAAGAAAAATGGAACAACCAAACTTGAGATTCCTCCAACAAAGCTTAAACCTTTTTTGTGTACTTGAGTTATGTAAAAGTAAGATGAGAAAAAAGAAGCTGACTTGGACTTAAATCGATAGCTTCATCATGATGAAACCCATTGACTGGTTGATGAAACTCTTCAAGACAAGTATCTCCTCTGTTTTAAAAACAGAGAAACAAGAAAAAAGATTAGTTTTTTATTTATTTTTTTATGTGTCTAAGCTTTTGAAGATTTGGGAGATGTTTGTTTATTACCTGAAGAAGTAAGAGGATTGAGAGTAGAAATCAGGGTTGAAAGGAACGGTCTTGAAGCTGCTCTGCATTGTTTAAAGAAGAAGAAGACAAACACACAACAACACACCACACCAACAAAATCAGAGAAAAGAAAAAGAAGTGAGCTTTCGTCTAGAGTTGGGGTTTCAGAAAGTTAAAAGAGAGGGAGAGATGAAAAAATTCATTAAAGAGGTGAAAAGATGGCGAATCAGTACGGCTTGAGGTGGAGGAGGATTCATCATTATTATAAATAATAAAAATAACGAATTATATATAGAGACAGAGACAGAGACACAGAGAGAGAGAGAAGAATCAGAGAAGAGATTATGAGATTTTAATTTTGATGATAAATAAATTAAGGGCTTGACTGGTTCTCCCGCTAGCTCCCGCAAACGCTGCGTTTGCGTTTGCGGGCGGTTGCTAGCGGTTGGGGCCAATCACACAAAACGCTCCCAATCGCTTTCAGTCGCTTCCAATCGCTCCCAACCATTGAATTCCAAAAGCTAGTTCCCGCAAGCGTTTGCGGTTGCGGGCGATTGCGGTTGGAATAATTTTTAATAAAAAAAAAAAAAAAAAAAAAAAAAAACCAACGACAAATTTTTTTCTATCTTCTATATATGTTTATCACCTTC
Source organism: Camelina sativa (assembly GCF_000633955.1). Lineage (NCBI taxonomy): Eukaryota > Viridiplantae > Streptophyta > Magnoliopsida > Brassicales > Brassicaceae > Camelina > Camelina sativa. The sequence continues at coordinate 15,522,727 of NC_025700.1, forward strand.
TCAACCCTAACCAAGCCGTAACCCTAGTCTCTCAAACCTCCAAGTTATGGCGTCAACCCAAGGTGATGAAAATCAAGATGGAAACGTAAGTATTGAATCTCTTTTATCATTCATTATATGTTATATATGTGTAACTCTTTCTATTTTTTTCATAGCATCATCTTTTTCATTCTATATATTGTTTTGAGTTTGGTGATTGAATATATGTCTCAACTTGTTTTCTCGAATAGAAAATTACCTGGTCAGACGAGATGACTCGTTTGTTGTTAGATTTGATAACGCTAGAGAAACAAGCTGGAAATTCCAGAGGCAAAAGTTTGAGTGAGAAAGGAAAAGAAAACGTTCTTACAGAATTTAGAAAGGAATTTCCACTAAACTTAAACTGGAACAAAATTAAGAATAGACTTGATACTTTAAAGAGGCAATATGAACTGTATCGTAAAATCACGTTTGGAGCAACTGGACTCGGAGTTAATCCAAGGACAGGAAGTCTTGATGCCCCTGATCATTGGTGGAAAGATAAAATTAAGGTATGTAACCACATATTTGTGTAATTATTAATTTCTTGTTTTGTATTTTCATTGATTGGAATTTTGTTTTTGGTTTATAAGGCTTATCCTGAAGCTTCGAGACTCCGGTCGCACCCACTGCGGTTTATACCGCTTCTTCATGTGGTCTTCCGAGATGAAACGGTTGTGGTGGAGGAGTCATGGCAACCAAGACGTGGTGTAAATCGTCATGCTCCATTAGTTGACGTAAGTGAGACTGAACGTACAAACGAAGAAGACGAGAGAGAAGATATGATGCGTGAGAACGAACCTCATCATATGGAAACAGAAGACCCAGATTGGATGTCACAAATTCCGAGGGAAAACTCTGCAAATCCAAATTCCGAGGCGGAACCATCATTTGCATCCAAAGAGACATCTTCTACGCACACTCAGGAGAAAAGAAGTCGAAACCGAAAGCGTAAACAAAATCCAGTAGACTCGACGCTCGACCGTATTGCTACTACTATGGAAGACCGAAATGATATTCTAGAGCAAATGACAAATGCAAAGTCAAAATCTCAGTCAACAAATTCAACTGAAGAACAAATGGCTCTTGTTGTGAAACATGTGAGGGCAGTACCGGATCTGGTTCCGATGTCGGAGCTTTATTGGGCATCTCTTGATCTTATTGCAACAAATGATGTTGTGCGCGGTTTATTTCTTGCTCTCCCAGATGACGAGAAGCTACCTTTTCTAAAGAGACAAACCAAGGAGTCTCGTAATGATTTTGCTTGATGATTAGCTTTGGTTTTGTTGAGTTAATCTTTCATGGAATTTTTATTTCTTGTTTGCATTTTGTTTACGACATTGAGGATTGTCTTTGGTTTTGATTTGACTTCAGTTTTTGTTGGCCTTTACAATATAATATTTTCTATTCATTTATTATGCAAGCGGATGCTTTTTAAGAGTCAAAATGTAACAAGAATTTAATTTGTTACAGGAAGGAAGTGACATGGAGTTGAACACAGTCAGAGAAATAATAGAAGCAGATGACCAAGTTATTGAAGCAGTAATCTGCATTGATCTTCTGGATTATTATCATAGTTATAAAAATAATCCAGAAGATCCACGGTATCAAGCACATGTTTTGCCATTTGTCACATTACTTGATGCAATATTTGGTGATAGACCAAATGCATAAAATAATAAACATTTCACAATGAATTTTATTTGTTTTTCTAAATAATTATTGTATTTTTTTATGATTTTTAATTATTAATCAAGTTTAAATTTTTTTTTGATATTTTAAAACATTTTTATATTATATATCACATTTATTATGTTCTAACCGCTATTGCACCCGCTGGTCAACCAGTCGTAAACCTCCCGCAAACGCACCAATTTTAAAACGCTAAACCAGTCGTTCAAAACGCTTTATAACGCTTGAAACCGCAATCGCCCGCTTCCGCAATCTCCCGCAACCGCAGCGTTTGAACCAGTCAAGCCCTAAATGAATTGCGTCTGAGAGGGTGGGATTTTAGTTTCCCAATAACCAACACACACACCCACGTATCACCCTTTTTTATTTTTAATTTCTTTCTATTATTATTATTATTATTATTATTACTACTACACTCTGTTTTTCTCTTTTGGTAAATGTATCATTTTACTATAATTTGCTGTCTTGTATTCATTTGGTTTTGAAACATTCGTGAACATTTCCATAATCATAACTCTTTTCAGCTTTCATTTTGCGCTAATGAAGGGGGGATTATAGTTTCCCAATCACCAACATACACAAAGAAAATCTATTGTTATTATTACTGTTTTCTTCTTTTGGTATGTTACATTTACTACTAACTTGCTGTCTTTTGTGTGTCATATAGTTTTGAAACACTCTTGAAACTTTTCCATAATTCATAACTCTTACAGCTTTGATTATGCTCTAATGAAGGGGATTATAGTTTCCCAATCGCCAACACACAGATACAACTACGGTTTTTTTTTCAGTATTTTTAAAATTCTTTTGTTATTATATATGACTCGTTTTTGCTCTTTTGGTATGTGTATTTACTAAGTTAATATTTTTGTGTTGTGTAGTTTTGAAACATTCGTGAGTATTTCCATAATTTATAACTCATTCAACTTTCATTATTCGCTAATGAAGGGGGGATTCTAGTTTCCCAGAGTAACCAGCACACACACTTACGGTACCACCTTTTTCCAGTATTTTTAAGGGTGTTATTTTACTAATTTACAAACATTTTAAATCATAAATAAGATCTTTTGTTATTATTACTCTTTTCTCTTTTGGTATGTGTATTTACTAATTTGCTGTCATGTAGTTTTGAAACAGTCATGAGTTATGCGTTAATGATCAAGGACATGTGTGATATTCTCACTGATATATGCAGTTGGACTGACTTCAGATTATATTTTCTCATTAGTGCGATGGGAATGTAGGTGAATTGGTTAAATTATTTGTCACATAGAGAAGTACTAGTTGTTTCTTGACTTATTATAAAACTTCATAAGTAGGGAGTTCTTTATTTTTAGGCTCTGTAAAACGTTTTTTCTTATCCATATCAAAACATTATAGTACAAAAGTTTTAATCATCGTATAAAGCTTGCTTAAAGTCTCTTTTTTATTCCTTCCTATAATATTCCCCATATATAATTACATGAGAGACATAAAATCATGCACATAAACAATAAAGAAAACAGACAACAAAAAATTAAATTTAAGTAAACCCTACTTTGAAGTTCGATGTTAATTGTTTCTAGTCGGTTAGTTTAAAGTTAGAAAATGTGGGGAGGACAATCGCATTCGAATGTCTCGAGTGTCTTTCGATAATTTAAATACATAAATTATATAATAGTAATTGTTATTATTACAAATAAGAAAACATAACTTTTCTATATGCATGGAATAAAAATGTGTATATATTTTGTGTATGTATATGTAATGGAGAGCCTGGATGTTTTCAGATACAGAGAGTGTCATTTCCATCTTGTTTTACTGTCTGCCAAAGTTGAAAATGGCCTCTCGACCACTGCCACTCTCAGTTTTCATTTTTTATTTTCTCATGCACAAAAGATTTGTTTTAAAACTTCGAAATTTGCTTTTTTTCTTTTTATATTTAATTTAATTAATTAACTAGCAAAAATAGGAAAAGCTTATTATGACTTCTTCTAATCGATTAGTCAAACTTGTAATTAAGATACTCATGAATCATGATGATGTATTGTTGAAACGATGCGTTTTTTTATTCTCTGCTTCTCTCCTGTAAAATTGTCAAAAGCTGTTATTTTCACAATGAGTATTTTTTATTTAATTAATTTACTTATATTAAGTTAAAATTAAAAAAAAAAACAGATATTAATAAGATCTAGTTACCATAAAACAGGCACTAGTCTGGCTGGCTGTGGCTTCTGCCCTGAAGTTGAGTGAATTCTAACAGGATCTCTATTTAATGACTAAAAAAGAAAACCATATTAACTTTATATTCAGTGGACCGATGAAACAAGAGCATTAAAAAGAAAAGCTTTGCTTGAAAGAAACATCTTCCTCATATATAAATGTAGAAACTATTACTAGCTTTGTTTTTTATTTTTATTTTAATGATGAACTCAAAAATTAAGTATTAACATTTATTACTGTCTCCCCTATTCTAAAACCAGCAACTCTCGTTTCTCTCGGAGGCTACCATTGACTTTTCTTTTACCAAAAACATTCACTCATAACTTCGAAAAATATGCAAATGTTGTTATTTGGTATAAACCGGGGGGAGGGGGGGAACGTACCAATAATGAAATGGTTTTGGACAAGAGAGTAGTAGTAGTAGTACTTAGTACCATTGGCAGAGTCAATGACGTCTAGGCTCTGTTTAGTCTTGTGGGTATTTCTTGTTTTT
>NC_025700.1:15531680-15548689 GCF_000633955.1 Camelina sativa
CCAAAACAAATCTTCCGCAACTTCTTATTGATGATTTGACAAGAAGAGAAAAAAAAAGAAAGAGTCATCACTTAGCTGTGGAGCATAAAGACTATTAGCCATAGTACTTGTAAGCCAACATAAGAAAATACTGAGGCGCCCTAGAGCTTTGGTTTCAGTAGGGTGCAATACCGGGACTATTCCATCAACATTTCTGTATATCTTAACCTTTATAACGTCTGTCAGATAATTAGGTATTCAGAGATCCATGCATATACTTGTACGAAAATTTACTATATATGGAACAAGATCATATAGTGCTCACTGGTTGATGACTGTTTAACTATGAGTCTACAAAAAATAAAGATTTGGTCTCATTACTCTTAGTTTCATGTAACTTTTGTGGTACTTATGGTTTCTTAGCAACAAATCGTTTAGTTTAGCGAAAGAGAAGGGTACATTCTCCATTATGTTCTTTACACCCTTAGTTTTTTTAATCAGGTCCCTCCACAGTTTAACACTTAATATATTCGAAGCTACTTAGGTAACCTTCATCACTGTGGAGAAACAACCAACATAAGCTATATAACTTAGGTAACCTTATCTATTGTCTCATCTATTTTTGTTCTTAATAAAAAAAACACCCTTCTGATTTTTTTTTGGTATGAAAAAAAAAAACCCTTCGGATTTGTGTAACATAACTCATGTATGGTTCCTATGTACTAATTGCCTCTAATGGAACATTAATAAATTGAACACACATTAATTAAATTACTCTATGAGTCAACTTGTCAAAGCTAGGTTCGTTCCAGTGAGTCCTACAAAGCAAAGATCTTCGAATCGCATTCTTCCACGTGGCAAGATCTGACCAATGAGAATCTTTCTTTTTTCTTAACACAGTCCTTATGCTCTCCACACTCCCCACCAAACAGATCCCAAGAAGAAGAAGAAGAAAAAAAAACATTTACCTTCTCTTACGCGACTATAGGTAAGCGCGCGTCGCCGGCAACAGATTCGCTCCGCCGTGATTCTCGCCAGTCATGGGTTCGCTTTTGCAGGTTTTTGAAGCTATTCTCTTCTTCTCTCAAATTCAAAGTTTTATACTTTTGGTTTGGAATCAAAGCTAAATTGATGAAGGGGTTCTTCTGTAGGGTTTTACTAAATCACTCGCTATGACTTTCCTCTCCGAGATTGGTGACAAAACGTTCTTTGCTGCTGCTGTAAGTTCTCTATATACTCAAAAGCTTGAAGCTTTAGTAACATTTCGAATCCAAATTTTGCGTTGATGATTCGTTTCTTTGTTTAGTTTTTGAGAATTTTAAGCTAATTTTAGATGTTGATGTGGTTATGTTCTTTGATCAAAGCTGTTGAACTTTTTTGTTATCAACATGAACAGTAGTAGTAGCTTTCTGTAGGGATGATGTTTTCTTCTGTGGAGCTAATGTTTTTACTCTGAACCAGATTTTGGCTATGCGTTATCCTAGGAGACTTGTGTTGGCTGGTTGTTTATCAGCTTTGATTGTAAGTTTTTTTTTTCCTATGTCTTAATTCAATTGTTGAGTTGAGTTCAATGGAGAAAAAAGCTCATTTTGTTGCTTATACTTTAGGTCATGACTATTCTATCTGCTACACTCGGTTGGGCTGCTCCAAATCTGGTAACATATTTGTGAAGATGTTTTGTGTCTGTTACTGTAGAATCTTTATGAGCTTGCAACTAGAAAGACGCTGATTCGAACTTACAATTTGCAGATCTCTCGTAAATGGACTCATCATATAACAACATTGTTGTTCTTTGGCTTCGGGTTATGGTCTTTGTGGGACGGTTTTAAAGAAGGAGGGTAAGAGAATTTAGATGACTTTGAGGAACAATACTTGTTTCTACAAATTTCTGGTAGCATTTTCTCATCCATATCTGGTTTTTATTTATGCAGGGGTTCTGAAGAATTGGCAGAAGTTGAAGCAGAACTGGTTGGTTGTTCTTCTTGTAAATCTTTTTTCATCTTTAGAGACAATGCTTTTGGGTTGACACTTGTTCAATATCATAGGATTCTGATATGAAGAAGACTAAAGATCAATCGAAAAAAGACAGCAGTAAGGTATGGAACTTGATCTTAAAAAAAGATTCAAGACTGCTTGAGGGAGGGCACGCAAAGGTTTATATAATTTGTTTTCTGATGTTGTAGATTGAAGATGAACAGAAAAAGCAGAAAAGACCATTCCTTACTGCATTCTTCTCTCCCATTTTTCTCAAGGCGTTTTCAATTAACTTCTTTGGTGAGTGGGGTGACAAGAGTCAGGTAACTTTCCGTCTGCATCATTTTGCTTGGTTCCACTTTTGCTAGCGCTTCACATACTCACTGTTACTTGCTCTATTTCTAGCTTGCGACTATTGGTTTGGCTGCAGATGAAAATCCAGTTGGCGTGGTCCTTGGCGGAATTTTGTAAGCCTTCTACACATAATGATTTATATCAAACTGATAGCTCTTTCTCTACTGCTTACTAATCTCTCTGCTTGCACAGGGCACAAACATTGTGCACCACAGCTGCTGTGCTTGGTGGCAAGAGCTTAGCATCTCAAATATCCGAACGAATTGTAATGTTCTATGATATCCCTCTCTTTATTCAGTTATTAAAGCAAAGTTCTGATGTGTAAGAGTTTTGATCAAATGGGTCTAATGTGTTGCAGGTGGCTCTTTCCGGTGGGATGCTTTTCATTATTTTTGGCATCCAGTCGTTTCTTACTCCGGTTGATGCTTGATACCTCCATATGGTAATTCACTTAGTTACAACTAAAATTGTTTTGGCAGTGACATAATATGTATACTCCTCTTTTTTTCCCTATGTCTCGAAACTGCAGGTTTCTTGGATTTGAATGCTTTTATTGACGAGATGAAGCGGAACCACGTCGCTACCTTACAATTGCTTAGATACATTACGAATAGTGATTACAGAATCAGAAAGATTCTTATGTAACACCATTTGACTTCAATAAAGTTTTGTTTATTTGCATTCGGAAGTTCCATATGACAAGAAAAGATAAAAACTTAAAACTCAACAACAGATCTATGTAGGGACAAGGTTCATTGCATATAGTAACAGTCTTGTACCAAATTTCTGATATTATATACATTAAAGGACTAAAATAGAGAGCCCTGGGAGGTGGGAAAATCTATACTGAGTTTTTAATTAGTTTCAGCAGCCTCCACCATCGGGTTCAACAGAACTAAGAAGGCCGTTACCACGCAGCTGCATACAGTGTTGCTCTGCATCGGCCTGAGCACAGACGATCACAACTGCAATACCGTTGATGTGGGCTTCTTGCATTATGTTAACTGCGTTGTCTACAGTCATACCTGGTATTACCTTCATCAACACCTGAACCACATATTCCCTCTTGTTGAAGTTGTCGTTGTGTAGTATCACCCTGTAAGGTGGAGCCATCTTCTTTGATTTCCTGAATCACACAGCAACGAAAGAATCACAATAAGCATTTTTTCAGACTGTCCAGCCTAAATCTTGATCAAAACTATGTAATCTTGATTACAATACATTATTCGAGAATCTGTCCTAGATGAATACTACTATTTAAGCATATGAATTTGGCAATTTGAGCATACCTCAAATCAAACTCGGATTCACGACCAGGAGTTGTTTTCTCTATAATGGGTTTGTCCAAGACACCACCTCCTTTACCTAATGCGGCAGATGTAGACAAGGTCATAAGAACACCACGACTCAAACATGGTCCTTTTGAGAGTGAATGTTTGTCCCCTGCACACATCCACGCAAGAGAGAGATCCGCTGTTACCACAACATATCAGAGAAAAAAATATCCCTAAGGTCGAAGATGACGTTTTTGCAATAAGGAGCCACTTTTTTTGTATTGAAGCTTATCTTGCTGCAGCACCCTCATCTTATATCCCAATAAACTGACTTAAAGTGTTTCTCAAGATTCAAGTGTGTTGCTGCACTAATGAACTTCACTAATACCTTAAGACTTTACAAGAATACTCAATCAAGCAAACAACTAAAAAAACTAAATCACAACTACAAAAGCCATAGAGATAATAAAGTGTCTGAATCTTTTTTAAAAAGGGAATTAGTCAGAACTCAGAAACATCAACACATCTTTTAAGAACATAACCTTTTTATCAAAAATTCAACTTCAATAAACACATAAGTGATTAAGTTCTATCTGTTCAAATAATAATTCTCTGTTTTGTTTCGGACAAGGATAGTTTCAGACAAGTTTAAAGCATGCCTCTTTCCAAACACCTAATTGTCCTCACATATGTCTAAACAATAAAAATCAACCGTCAAAATCAGTATGTAGCAATTAGAACGAGCAAATTAAACACAGAAACATCCTGAATTTGATTATTAAAGTTTCCAACTTTGATTTATGTTGATACGGAATCAGAGATAAGAGAAGGAAGAAGAAGAAGAAGAAGAAGAAGAAACCTGATTTAGAATTGAAGAGAGTGGATGGTGCGAGAGCTAATCTCCCACAAATCGTAGTCTCCATTGGTCTCTTCTTCGCTCGCTCTCGCTCTCGCTCTCTATCTCTCTCTCGAGTGCTTCTCAGTTCTCAAAAAACACAGAAATAATCAGGACCGAACAATTATAATCACATAGAGAAAATTTTCAGAAATTGGTGTGGTTTATGGGCTTTCACGTTTGTGACTTTGTTCCCTTAAAAACGCTGCGTTTTAATTGTTGGGATTTGTTAACCACTTTGTCTGACCGTCTCGGTTTATTAAACCCAAATTCGAATCTCTAAAATATTTTCGGTTTAATTGTATCATACAAACATTTATAATCATTTTCACATTCACTCATTCTCTTCCACTTCTCTTTCATAATAACTCAAATCATTTTTAATTTCTTTTTGTTTTTAATTTCTTTTTTTTGTTGTATGGGTTACAAAAAAACAAATAAAATATCATTGTAATTATTTAATGCTAAATTTAAATTTTAGACACTACATGATATGTATCTTATATTGTTCTTATTTTCTAAGATTCATCTCTATTATCTATTTGGATTATGCATCTTAAATGTAATCATTCTCTCTTCCTCTCCCACCAATATCAAATGTTGTTATATCTCATATGTGTTGTAAGAGTTTGATTCTATATTTTAATTTAGAAAGTATTATACATATTTAACATTGTTTCAATTTTTATTTTATTTATATAAAAATAAAATATTTCTTTTTATATGTCATGCCTTTCTAATCTATTTGTAGTTATTTTTTAATTTTCAAATTCACATATGTTGGATTTAACAAAAAAAATCAAGTTTATTTGAGAATTAGATGTTTCTGTTCCTTTTAAATGATCAATGTATAACATATTATACTTTTGAATCAAATTATGGATCCGCCAACACTCACTTTTAAATTAAATGAGTTTTAATTTTAGGAGTTGGAAAAGTATAAAAGTTTGTTTGTAACTCCCATAATAATATCATAGTAGTGTTCACAATGAATTTAATTTAATATAATAGAACATGTTAAAAATGTATAAGTATGCACTTAATTGCACTTTTGTAACTCTCAAATAGTTAACTTTGATACATTGATTTCTGTATTATCTATTAAAAGAAAGACACATATCTCATTATAACCCTCATACCCTCATATTTCAAATCTCACATAATTTTATAAATTCTACAATATCATTATTTTTCTTTGATTTAACCAATGATATCTTAACTTAATAAAAGTTTCAGATTATTTTAATAGGATATACATGTAATATATGATATATAGTTTAATTATTTTTTTCTATATGAAACATTATCATTTCATATAAATCAAAGTCCAGACACAATTAAAGATTTTAAGATAATCTATACTATTAATTGGGGAGCACACTTGAGGANACAGACCAACTTACTTACATAATTATAAAAAAAGAAAAACTTCCCTAAAACAATGGTAACAATTATTAAAAAACTAAATGATTAATTTTTTTATAATTCAAACTATTCCAGTATTTTAGGAAACTATATTAACTATAAATGATACATTCCTATATTTGATGAAACTATATTAATTACAAATAATAAATTCAAATATTTGACATATTGTCACTATATAAGAAAAATTACACCCAATAAGATTACAAAATGAAAAATTTAAATATTATAATAAAAACGAAATTATTTATATTAACAATTCCTTGAATTTTATATAGTAATTAAAATTTTATAAAATAATAAGAGATTTTCGCAATTAATAAAACTTATCATTTAAGATTCCATAACAACTGTATCTAATTAAATTTGAATAGTATATATGAAAATAACTTGACTTTAATTTAAACAGATGATTTATTTTAAGAAATCTTGAAATAAATCAGTAATTAGTTTACCAAATATCTAAAATTTAGGGATTATTTCTGAAACTCACCTTATATATTTACTCTTATCGGTTTAATAGGAATTGCAAAATCTAGACAATTAATTCATTATCCAAATCGAATCATCCATATAAATTCAAACATATTGTATATGCATTAACTGAAAAAATAAATAAGATTTTATATAGATTTTTGTTGTTTTAAACGTAAAGGTAAAAAATGTTTAGCCTGACTCTTTCCAGCATGTAAATAGAGTAATCGATTTAACATTCACATATCATATACAACACTCTACACTATTTTTGTTCTCTTTGTTTCTGCAAAATAAAAGAAAAAATTGTATGTGTCTTAGTATTTAAGTTTGCATATGCATATTGCTAACATCTACTATATTCTTTTTTTAGTTAACCAATACTATGTTCTATGTCATGTTTATTATTCTTATGAATTGTTAAAATTATAATTTTCTATCGTGTACATAAGCATATACAAATCAAGATCTTTTTCGAAAGCATACATTTTTTACCTAGAGATTGTATATAAGGGAGAATTGTGGTATGAACGGGTGTTCATCCAATTGACATAGCATCTGCAAAACAAGAAAATTACATTTGTTTGCTTAAAAGAAGTCCACATTTTTTATATGCCGGTAAGTCACAAAATACTATATTAGTGTTTGTTTTCTTCAGTTTTTATATAGATTTATTTAAGAAATTCTATAGAACATTCTTATTAGGGTATGTAGTTGAGCCTTTAGTTAACATTATCAATTAACTTTAGAAACCAACACATAAAGGTACAATCTAATCTTCCATGACTGTATTGTAAATTTGTAATCAGCTGTATGTATTAAATTATATTATTTTTCTTATTTTTTTTCAAATATATGATGTGAACAGTCTTTTTTAAAATGACAATATAATTTGGGATGTATATGGAAAAGAAAGCAAACAGCACACATGGCAGTAAAACTTTATAACATGAGTACCTTGAAATTTGTTTTTAAGTCATCATTATCATTAAAAAGTCTATTAATTAAAAAAAAAAAAAAAGATTACTCTGCAAAATACCACATGAGATTAGAAAATTTAGAGAACAACATTCAATTTTCAAATTCTTAATAAATTTGGCCAGAGTTAATTTAAGAACATATATTTTGTACAATTCAAATATTTTTGGATTAAAAAAAGAAATATTTTTTTTAAAAAATTATAAAGAAAGTTTGGATAATTTCCATTAATTTTGTAATAATTAAATACTCAAACGAAAAATACGGATATCCTGTTAGAAGCTTTTCCTATTTATTTATTTTTGACAACCAAATACGAATATTCTTTGCTCAATCTCTTATCCGCTAGACTAATATAAATATTACCAAACAAATAATAATTTAAAAAATTATTATATAACAGAAATTTACATTTGGTGGATACGGTATGTCCAAAATATACATGCCTATGTTCTCTCACTTATAACTTATTTTTAATCTTTTCCAGGCCAAACGCTGGTCTGATCCAAGTCTTAAAGTACTGATTAACACTCAAACACCCAAATATTCATACACCAAAATGAAACTGAACCAAATGACAAAAATTTGGGTTACGGATGTTATACTAAATAAATATGTTTACACATACTAAATAAATAATTCTAATTCTTGACATGTTATATTACATGTTAATATACATTTAATGTTCTCAAATAAATCTTAATATTTCCAATTGAACTAACATAAGTTTAAAATAAAATAAAAATAAAAAATACATAAAATATGCTCTATAACAGTTAAAAATATTAAAACAAAAAAAAACATAATCTAATATAGGTGAACCATATATAAAATAATAAGAATAAAGAAGTCAATTAATTTTGTAATATTTTTATTATAACATATGATATATAAGTATACTATGAATTATATTTATGTTTATTCCATACGGGAGTTTAAGAATGTATGTTTTCGTTCGGCCCCGTCCTGTTTTCGATCAAAAATACAAATTTGTCTCATATTCAAAATGTATTCTTTTATGAAACAGAAATTTGAGAACAAGTGTAGGACATGATGGAACATGACAAAACAAAAAGAGAATTACGCCCACCCTTAAATATTCGTATTTGTCTCAAACGGATTTTTTTGTTGTTAACGGTTATATTTATTATTTGATAGTTCACAAATTTAATAGAATCCAACCAATTGATTTTGTTTGTAATCAGTCCAATTATTATGTTGTTCCGAATTTTAAAATTTTAGTGAAACCATTATTATTTCAAATTTTCAAACATTAATAAACTAAACCAAAAATCAAACTAGAATCTCAATTAGTGTGAGTTTGATTATAAATGCTAAAATAAATTGGTTTATAAACATAACCCCGCACATACGTGCGGGTCCGAACATAGTTCTCTATTAATCTATAGCTGATTAATCTCAGTTAGAACCTGATCAGTGTGCATACATATGTACAGTACAGTATTGTGGTTTAGAAAACAATTGTAAAATGATACTAAAATAAAAAGAATAACTCATGGTTAAAAGGACAATTCTCATAAATACAACAAAAATGATTTTTTTTTCGTCCAAAAATACTGTTTTTAGTTTTATTTTTCATAAATACCATCAAAATATAATATTTTCTAAAATTATTAAAAAATTAAAACTAAAATTGTAATATTCAAAGCTAAACTTTAAATCCTAAACACTAGACTCTACCCCCTAAAAACTATACCTTAAATATAAAATTGTCAACCCAAACCTACAAAAATAAATTATATACTATCAATTTTTGTGTTTGTAGTAGTTTTGAAAATAAAACTTTTGTGGTTTTGTGGTATTTCTAAAAAATAACTTAATTGTGGTATTTTTAGAAAAAAAAACAAAAATTAAAGTGTGGTTATTTTTTGTGGAATTCCTCTTGAAAAATGGTATTTTTATATAAAAATGGAAACTCAATTTTTTGTTTGATTATATTAAAAATTATATGGTATCACAACATTTTTGCTGGTATCACAACATTTTTTTCTATTTTTCTTTTCATTTTCCTATCCTAAGTCATTTTTTTATAATTTCACCGATTATTTACATATTAAATTTATGATTCATGTTCTTATTTATGTATGCCATACATAGTGTGCTAATATCTTTTTTTCCATAGTCAACAACAAAAAAAATTGAAATCAAAGGTTTACTTCTAATATCGAGACCTCAATATCCCAATTTTAGGTTGAATTAAAATCAAAACTTCTCATTAAATGTAAAATAAAGTTATGATGCCAGTCTCTATTTCTAGTCAGATCTAAATCATGTTGGAAAAACAACAATATTTTAAGTTAATTATTAAAAAAAATAACTTTTTAAGTGTTGTTATTAAAAAATTAACTTCTTAATTGTTAGGCCTTGTTCTTTTGATGATAGCTGATTCAGCGATAGCAACAAAAGAAAACTAGTGTATTTTTGTTACTTTAGACACAAAATTGCAGAAAATAATGATAGTGGTGTTTATAAAAAAGATTCAGCGACTCTTTTGGAACAATAACTGATCGCTTAATATTTCAGCAATGTCACTACTTCTTTCGACGACAGTTTTAACTGTTGCGATTCATTCCGACGACTATTTTAACTGTTCCAACAACAACTTTTAATATGTTCCGGCGACAATTTTTAATAGGTTTATGGCTATATAAACATTCATCTGCTGCGATCAACACAAACGTCCAGGAAGATCACTCTCATTTAAGCAAAAAATAATAGTCTAATGTGTCTCATACAAAAATTAAACACAATAAAAGGTCTCATACAAAAGTTAAACGCAATAAAAGTGAGCGGAGGAGTCTGTCTAGAATTAAACATAATAAAACTAGAAGAGACAGAGATGAAGCTAGTCTGATAAGTCTTGGTCTTCTCCAAGACAAGTAAGAGCGTTTTCAATGTCTTCAGACATAGTAAAGATCACCGGATGAGACTTCAAGAGCTGATCATCTGACTCTTTGTGAGAGTTTAAACTGATTATAAACACTATCTTACCTTCTAAATATATCATGTCTTGAAAAATACTCTCCACTCTAAAGTTCATTTTATATATGTTGCATGTTTTATTAAATATATTTTCTCATAAATTTATGGTTGGTCAAGGTAGTTAATATGGAAATTTGTATGTTTTGGGTTGGATTTTCGTAGGTCACATATGTATAAGAGAAATCATAAAGAAACTAGAAAATTTATTTGTAGCAAGATTTCTATAATGTCCTCTAATTACAAGGATAAAATGAAAATAATAGAATAATTGCTCACATGAATATTTGTGTTTGGTCAAGATGTGTGCACTTTAATCCCTTAAATTGGTTCGCATAGAAATCTAATTTTTTTTTTTTTTCATATTGTAGAGTATTCAATATATATATATATATATATATTATATATATATATTAAATATAATAAATAATTTTAGTAGAACTATTAGGATATATCGACTTAAAAACAACATCAGGTTTAATTGTTAAGTTGTTGTCCCTTCATCAAGTTTACGCAACTTTGGAAACGCGGGGATTTTGGATCTCACCCACATTGCTCTTCGGCGTCGTGTTTGATCATACTCATGTTTTGAAATCAAAGCATGTAAATGAATACATCATTTCCATCTTGTTCACATTGAGCAACGTGGAGAAAGTTTTCTAGCATTCATCTGCGAGCTTTTGTTTTTCTAGAATTTTGTCGAAACATATCGAGTTTTCGATGAATTGGAAGAGATCCTTTGAACTTCTTAATTTTTATTGTCGATTCTGTAAATTTCGAATGTGGATGGAATTATTTAATTGTGGAATTTGCAATTGCAGATGCTATTGATGTCTGATTTTAGGCCCAAAAATACAGTTAGAATTGTTGATGCCATTGATGTGGAATTTGCAATTGCATACGCTATTGATGTCTGCAATTGCAGACGCTATTGATGCCTGCAACTGCAGACGCTATTGATGTCAGGAATGAACGATTTGAGATGACAAGAAGGATTTTGAAAAAGACTTTGTATTTTCCTTGAATGATTTTAGGGTTTTTACATCTCTCTTTTATATACAGCTATAGAACAATCTTGATACATTAAAGCAACCTTATCCTACAGCTGTAGGTGATGAATCATCGGATTGGAGCTGGAGCACATTGAATCTGTTCTTATCGGAGAAGGGTATCTTTGCCGTACCAACGTTACTCTGTTTTGAAACTTTGGTCGTTGTCTTCTTGTGTTGACTGTAGCTGCTTTGATGGACTTGAATTTGGGCTTCAGTCGAATTTGTTTTGTCAAGGCCCACTATCGTTATTGGACTATCTTCTACACTCTTCCTCAAACTTGGCGTGGCTGTTGTCGAAGAAACAGAGACGCCGAGTTTGCGACGTAGATCCTCAAACATTGGTTTGGTGAATATGTCAGCAAGCTGGAGTAATGTCGGTATATGATGTGTTTCAATGAAGCCAAGAGCCACTCGTTCTCGAATGTAATGGAAGTCTATATCAAAATGTTTGGTCCGGTTGTGGAGAGCATGGTTGGCTGAGAGATAAACAGTAGACATATTATCACAAAATACCTTGGTTGGTTGATATTGTGGGATGCCAATGTCTCGGAGAAGAGATGAGATCCATGTCAGTTCACGAGCCACAACAGAGAGTGCCCTGTATTCGGCTTCAGTCGAAGAGTTAGACACTGTAGGTTGACGCTTAGCAGACCAAGATATAAGTGTTGAGCCTAACAAAATACAGAAGCCACCTGTGGAACGTCTTGTATCTTTGCATCCCGCATAATCACTATCACAGAAGGCTGATAAAACAAGATTCCCATGTTTTCTGATTGGGAGACCCAAGGTTAATGTACTTTTCACGTATCTGAGAATTCGCTTGAGGAGGCTGAAGTCCGAGTTTGTGGGAGCATGCATCTTCTGGCAAACGAAATTCACAGCATATTGAAGACCAGGGCGA
This sequence comes from Camelina sativa, assembly GCF_000633955.1. Classification (NCBI taxonomy): domain Eukaryota; kingdom Viridiplantae; phylum Streptophyta; class Magnoliopsida; order Brassicales; family Brassicaceae; genus Camelina; species Camelina sativa. The sequence goes on from NC_025700.1 coordinate 15,543,987, forward strand.
TTGATTGTCAAGTATTGTAACTTACCAGCCAAGCTTCGATAATATGTTGGTTCTGAAAATAGAGTGGTGTCGCGCTTGTCAACATGTTGAGGCAAGGGCGTTGGCATTGGGTTACAATCAGACATTCCCGCCTGATAAAGAATGTCAGAGGCATACGCCATTTTGTGCAGAAACAAACCATCATCAGTTGATTCAATTTGTATGCCAAGAAAGTAACGAAGTGGTCCAAGGTCTTTCATGGAGAACCGTGTCTTGAGAGACTGAAGAAGCTGATCAAGAAGTGGTTGATCATTATCGGTCAGCAGTATATCGTCAACGTATAGCAGTAGGACAATGATCTTCTCACCTTGATGAAGCACAAACAGAGATGGATCTGCAGTACTGCAGAAAAAAAAACAAATTCTAGGAGGAAGGTGTTGAAGGTATCGAACCACACCCTAGGGGCTTGTTTCAAGCCGTAGAGAGCTTTTGCAAGTCGACAGACATGATTTGGTCTTTCTTCGTCAATGAAACCAGTTGGTTGGTACATGAACACAGGTTCTTGAAGTTCTCCATGTAGAAAAGCATTGGAAACATCCAGTTGCTTTAAGGACCAACCACATGCGACTGCAGTATCAAAGACAAGCCAAATTGTGGCTGTTCTAACCACGGGACTGAACGTCTCCAAGTAGTACACACCCTCTTCTTGATCAAAACCTTTTGCAACCAGACGTGCCTTTAGTTTATCCACCTCTCCATTCGGTTTGAGTTTTTTTTTGAAGACCCACTTAGAATCCAGAATATTCATGTCCTCAGTTGGAGATATAAACCTTGCATGTTGGAGGGTATAGACACCAATACCCCTTGTATTGACAATGATAACCAAGCAATACACACTGTAGAGATCTCGGATCAAACTTGTTCTCAGCAAGAGGTCGCAGACAAGGATAGTAGGCGGAGCCAAACACACACAGAGACGAGTAATCTGTTTTCTGAGGAAGCAAGGTTTCAAGAGGACTTACATTATTTAAGGCAGAGGAGGGAAGCATGTTGACAATGTGGTTTGCTGTATAGAAAGCTTCCACCCAATATTTCGGTGGTATGCGGCTGTGGAACATCATGGACAGACCAAGCTCAACCAAGTGTCTATGCTTCCGTTATGCAATGCTAATTTGTTGTGGCGTATATGGACATGATATTTTGTGGTGTATACCTTGCTCACTGAAGTGAGTCTTTAGTTTATGACTTGTAAACTCTCCTCCGCCATCACGTTGAAACTCTTTTATTTTTATATTTAGTTGATTCTCCACCAAATTTTGAAATGCCATAAAGACTGTAGTGAATTCAGACTTTGCTCGTAGAGGATAAAACCAAGAGAATCTGGAAAACTCATCAATGAAAACTACATAATATTTAAAACATTGGTTGGATACAACTGGCGATGGCCCCCAAAGATCACAGTGAATTCGATCTAAGGGATGCATAACACGAGAATCAGAAGGTACAAAACTTAATCTAGAACTCTTCCCCATCTGGCAAGGCTCACAAATGGTGGGATTTCTGCTCTTATTGACTTGAATATCCTTGTTGCATTGAAGTTGTTGGAGAATCTTGGAGTTTGAATGTCCTAGTCGATGATGCCAAACCTCTTCACTGGTTGCACATTTTCGATTAGAGAAGAAATCCTTAGGTCGTTGATTCTCCAACACATAGAGACCACTACTACATGGACCCTGGGACACCACTTTCTGATTGTTTATATCGATAACACAGACCTTATCAGAATCAAAGTAAACTCCACAAGGATAATCATCACATAGCTTGAATACAGACAAGAGTGATTTCTTTATTTCTGGACAGACTAAAACATCATTTAGAGGGATTGTACCTTTTACCGAAGTGATAGTGGTGGATCCAATGTGAGTTATGGGTAGAAACGTTCCATCACCAACTTGAACCGTATCATTCCCTGTGTAAGCAACTGCAGAGTGAAGCACATTGGGAGAGGAGGTGATGTGAGCAATAGCACCAGAGTCCGGATGCCATTCTTTACCCGTGTCATGTGAGATATGCAGAGAAGAGAAGGCTTGGGGAACTTCACTTTGGTAGTTATTGTCGAATCTGTTGTAGCATTTGACGACTGTGTGTCCAAAACGACCACAAATTTGACAAATCGGTCTTTTTCCTGCAGATTGAGGAGAATACTGATGCTGAGAGAAACCCCTACCTCTTGTTGAATAACCTCCTCTTCCTCTGTTTTGACCAAAACGACCTCTCCCTCTCTGATTTGGTGTGTACTGCAGGTCACATGAGTTTGTCTTCTGGGTATTGAAGGCGAGGTGTGGTGTAGCAGAAGCATTGTCTTCATAAGATTGCAACTTTCTATCGAAACCCTGAACCTCAGAGATAACATTAGAGAAAGTTGGAGTAGAAAGCTTGCGCAAAGAGCTTTGAATCACTGTGGTAATGGGGTCATACTCTCTGCTGAGTCCATTAAGAAATCCAAAAATCTTCATAGACTCATCAGCAGGTTTCCCGATGGAGCTGAGTGAGTCAAAAATGGCTTTGAACTCACGAAAATAAATAGAGAGGGACTTATCTCTTTTTGACAAGAGCTGGAGACTTCGACGGAGAGAAAACTCCCTAGCGACATTGCTTTTGTTGAAATTTTCTGCAAGAGAGAGCCAGATCTGGCTAGAGGTGGGTAGACTGTGAATATGTCCAAGGACTTCCTCAGACAATGTACCGAACAACCAAGACTTGACAAGTTGATCGGTACAGAACCAAGCCTAAAACTGAGGGTTTGGGACTTCGGTGGTGACTTCACCATTGACGACGAGACGAGTTTGAGCAGGAACCACGACAGCTCCATTGACAAATCCGATGAGTTTCTGACTGGACAGGAGAGATTCGAACTGCGTCTTCCACAAGAGGTAGTTGTTGTCGTTGAGCTTGAGCGTAACGGAGCTGGAGACATGAAAATTATCCGGGAAAGGATAAGTTGTTACCATTGTTTGACCTGTGAAGGTTTACAGTGGCTCTGATACCATGAACGATTTGAGAGAACAATAAGGATTTTAAAAAAGATTTTGTATTTTCCTTGAATGATTTTAGGGTTTTTACATCTCTCTTTTATATACAACTATAGAACAATCTAGATACATTAAAGCAAGCTTATCCTACAGCTGTCCTACAGCTGTAGGTGATGACTCATCGGATTTTAGCTGAAGCACATTGAATCTGTTCTTATCGGAGAAGGGTATCTTTGCCATATCAACGTTACTCTGTTTTGAAATTTTGGTCATTGTTTTCTTGTGTTGACCGTAACTGCTTTGATGGACTTGAATTTGGGCTTCAGTCGAATTTGTTTTGTCAAGGTCCACTATCATTATTGGACTATCTTCTACAAGGGAAACTCAAATCAAAGTTAATCCAAACTACAGTATATATTTTATATATGTAGCACACCTACATGTTAGGAATTAGGATTTATAACATGAGCTAGCTAATAGAATTAATAATTGATGGAGGCAAGCTCATTTAAATTTATATGTCCCACACCACCGCAACGAAACCAACTATGTATATATGTGCTTCCTGGGTTCCTCTGTCCATCAAATTGAGACAATAAAGAAAGGTTCTATACGTGGATTTAGATATTTCAAGTTCTTATAACATACTACTATTTTAAAATATGAACATCGTGAGCAAGTGAATCAGATCTTTGCTTATCTTCCATCAGAAAAATCTATATGACCCTATTGATTTTGTCTAATAAAATACATAGTACTCTTCATTTTTTTAATCAAGGTATCGATCGAACCATTTTGTATTTCATAATGAAAGAAACTAAACAGATAAGGATCAATCAAACCAAATACTACAAAATTGAATAAAGCCAAGAAAGAAGATAAAACGAATGACAAAAGCAGAATCTGGTTGCATCAAATTGAATACACAAGAGAAAGATTTGGCAATGTGGGCACGCGCGGAAGAACGCGTGAAAAAGAACATTGGCATATTTTGTGGAATTTGGCTCTTGAGGAGAATGAAAGGTCGGAGGTAATTAAAACTACGCGGCGTGGGCTAATGTGAATCTCACACTTCTTTCCATAAGATTCTTCTCTCTCTTTTTTTTTTTTTTTTTTTTTTTTTTTTTTTTTTTTTTTTTTTTNCCGTAGAATATTCCTTCACCAAAAATTAGCTCCTTTCCAATTCAATTTTTTTCTTTTTCTTTCTAGTATCTCTTTCTAAAATATATCATACGCAAAAATGTCAGATAGTGAATTAGGTGGATGATTCCAGTTGTAAAAAAAAAAAAAAAGAAGTGAATGATACCATAATATTTGGGGGTTAATTTTAAGAAAAACCATGAACGATATAATTTAAAGTCATCATTTATTTTCTTATAAGAGTATTTGAATATATTTAATGAGCGCATTTTTTGTTAGGTGAATGTCAATTTTTAATGATTTTATGAAAATAACGCATAAGAAAAATAAATTTGCCAATTAATTAATAAAGTAGATGTCAACATAAAAACATAAACTAAAAAAAACAATAATGTTTATAAATTAGTAAACAATTTTAAAAAGGATTAAAACTGTTGTAAAAAAGGAATCTGAATTTTGTTAAACCTTGTTGGAGTGTGAATCTTAAGAGAAGGAAGAAACAAATTAGAGAATTGTTGAGTCTTTTGTCCAAAAAAAAAAAAAAAAAAAAAA
>NC_025700.1:15549891-15600067 GCF_000633955.1 Camelina sativa
TTATGAGTTATTTTAATTAATTATGTTTATGTGTTAAATCGAATGATTAGGAGCGTGTAGTTAAGAGAGCGAAAGTGGTGGAGGTGAAACCAAAAAGCGGTGCGTTTCAACCGTTTCAAAAAGAGAAAAAACGCGTTTTGGAAACTGATTTGCAACCTGCGGCGGTGAAAGTTGCCAGTTCTGCGCCGGCGACGACTACTAGCTCCACCACTGAAACTGGTGGTGCTAAAAGTGATTTGGATAAAGTTGGAGAGGAGCAGATACAGATGACACAGCAGCACCAAACTCAAACGCAATCGCAAACGCATAGAAAACAAAGACGATGCTGGTCGCCGGAGTTACACCGACGATTCCTGAACGCACTTCAACAGCTCGGAGGATCTCATGGTAATTAAAATGACTGTATTTTTTTCTGATTGGCTCATTAGTGATTCGTAATTAAATTGAAAAATTAATGATTTTTATTGGCTATTTTTTTTGCAGTTGCTACCCCTAAACAGATTAGAGATCATATGAAAGTCGATGGATTAACAAATGACGAAGTTAAAAGCCATTTACAGGTTAGTACTAATCAAATTTGTATGTTTTAATAATCACACGTCATGGTAATTAATTGAAATGTTACTCAAATTTGTTCCCTAACCATTTTTGTGGAATATTATTTCAGAAATATAGACTTCATACTAGAAGGCCAGCAACGACAGTAGCGGCACAGAGTAATGTTAACCCGCAACAACCACAATTCGTGGTGGTTGGAGGAATATGGGTGCCGTCGCCACAAGAATTTCATCCACCGACAGATGCAGCCAACAACGGTGGTGGTGTATATGCTCCAGTTGCTGTGGCGGCGCCATCTCCAAAACGTTCCATGGAGAGAAGTTGTAACTCGCCCGGAGCATCATCCTCTACAAATACAGCCACAACTCCTGTGTCATAGTACTCGACGACTAGTCAAGTAGTCCGTGGGTTTTGATTTTGTAGGTTTAATAATACCAAGTGAGTGTAAAAAAAGTCTTCGTCCATTTTGTTTTTGTAATCAAGAAATGTGTTTTTCGTAGGTTGAATTTTTTGAATAAAATAGACGAATGTTATATTATATAGTATGTATGTACAAGGCTTAAGTAATTAATCTTTTTCTATATGTTAAGTATTTTTGAAAATCTCCCTTATCTTTTTTGGTGTCAAATTTAGTTACAGCCCAATTTTGTTAGACAGATCTTAGAACTTTTAAAAGAAGGATACATGTTTCGTAACGCCTAAGCTAAGATTGTGGTGTATTTGTTCGCCCAAATGACATTATTACATTTTGAACTATATTTTTCGTTCTATCCTTAATAATTATGCTTATTTAAATGTTTATTTGCAATATTAATCCTTACAAAATTTAGTAACCAAAATTCTAAAATCAATTATAGATAATATTAAAAGATAAGAAAATCTTTCAACCTAATTAACACGTAAAAAAAATCATTTTTTTACTTTATTTAATTTTTTATTTATATTATTTTGAATTATTATATAATAAAATTAGTTAATAAAATTAGTAATTTTTTTGTAATTCAAATTTTTCTAAATAAAAACATATTACTCAATGAATAAAAAGTATATATAAAATGTCACATTTCGCCTGAAAACATTCAGAAAAGATTTAGCATCATACTATAAAAGAGATAACAAGATGATTTTGAATACGAATGAGTAGGAAGCTTGATATATCAGATATTCAAATTGAAAAGTTGTATTCGGTTGATTCCAGTTCTTTATTTTAGAGAATTTAATCTTTTAAAAAGTTTTAAAATATTATACATATTTAAATTTTATAAAAAAAATTATAAATACTTAAACCTTATATAGGAAATTGAAACTTTATAAAATGTTTAAGATTTTAGTAATATCTTAAACGTTTTATAAGAAGTATCAAATATTATAAATATTTAAACTTTATGAGAAGTATCAAATATTTTTAATAATATCTTAAACTTTATAGATATTTGAATATTTATATATTTTTTAGTTTTTTTATAATGTGTTCAAAATATTAAAAATATATTTCAACTTTTACGAATTTTGTCCCGGTGCAAGTTAAAATATCACGCGATGGAGGCATGACAGGTTTTGGTTGATATAAATATAAATTTAAAATATCATTAATTCGGTACTACCCAGGTAAAAAAATCATTTCGTTATTTTGTTTAAAATATAAATATTAGAGTAATAAACATATCTAATTAAGTTGACTAAATTAATATTATGTAAAAACTATATTGTTCTATATTATAGGTTAAATCATAAAACTAACAATCACAATACACTTATTAAAATTCTAAACACTAAAAGAGAAAACAAAAGTAACACATAAATCATATAATTTTTTTTAATCAAATAGGTTGTTCCGTGGTGCACTGCAATCAACATCTAGTAATAATAAAAATCTAATCACCTTTTTAAACGATTGACGACAAAGTTTTTATAAGACTATGTACATTAATTTTTATTTTCAACACTTTCCTTTTTACTTTTTAATACTCCACATCATTTTCTCTTTCTTCACCTAATAATTTAATATAATAATTCAATATACATTCAATTTTTATCATCTATAATGGTTTTATATAATAAAATTCCACACCTTATTTTATTTCTTTTACTATTTATTTTTATATGTTCAAATGAAGTGAAACAATTCTCTATTTATTAAGTATGAAAATAATAAATTATGATATAATACAAAATAAAATAAAATTTTGATTAATTATGAATTAAATGATGTCAAATAGTTAGGATGAAATTAAAAATATAAAGAAGTTTAACAACCAATAATAATGAATTATGTGTCTTAGTGGTACAATCTTTTGTTTATTCAACATGTTGAAATAATTCAACATGATTTCATCTATATAGATTTTTTATCATTGTTCAACACTCTCATTGTATGAATTCAACTGTTGAATTAATGATTCAACACTTCTATTGTACACATTAAACTATGTACATTGGTTTTTATTTTCAACACCTTCATTTTTACTTTTTAACACTCTACATAATTTTCTCTCTTCTCTACATAATATTCAACATATATTTAATTTTTATCGTCTACAATAATTTTGTTTACTAAAATTCAACACTTTATTCCATTTATTTTATTATTTATTTTATATGTTCAAATAAAATGAAACAAATCTTTATTTATAAAGTATGAACATAATACATTTTGATATCATATAAAATAAAATAAAATTTTGATTACTATGAATTAAATAATGTCAAATAGTTAGGATAAATTAAAAGTATTATTTGTCTTAGTGGTCTCATGTTTTGATGACTTTTCACTTTTGGGAGAAACGAATATGAAAAGTCAATGGTATACTTGTTTCTTCAAGTTCAAATGTAATCACAAGATAAAACTAATTTTAAAAAAAAAACAGACCAAAGGGAGAAATCAACGAAAGCTTAGATCTAAGATTTACCAGTGGAGAGAGTAACGGTGGAGAGACGACGGCGGAGACAAGAGTCTAGATCTAGGATTTCATTTTTTAGGTTTTTTTTGTTAGAAGAGAGAAATGGTGGATATAGCTAATGTCAACTCTAATGAGAGTTGCTCATCAAATTGCTAATAATATATATATATATATATATATTAAAATAGGAAAAGAGAGAATGTAAACTCTTCTGAAAATGTTTTTTCGAGAAACGATTCTTACTTTGTTTCTACATGTGTCATATTATAAGTGGTTTAATTTTAATTAAAAAAAATAAACTAATTTTGTGTTTTGCTCTAGATCTGTTTTTCACTTTTTTATATATATATTATAGGTGTGTTTAGTCTATGTCTTTTGGTAGATGTGTTTAGTAGATGTGTTCAGTACAGTAGATGTGTTTAGTAGGTGTGTTTATATAATATAGATGTATTTAGTAGGTGTGTTAACGATTAGTAAATGTGTTTTGTTTTAATTTCTCTTTTTATTTTGCCATTTAGGTTATTTTACTTTTCACCGAAACTCAGGTCTTTGGTTTCTTAGGGAAATGCCAACGAGGATAGCTCATCAAAAGACTTGGTAGTAAAAAATTAACATATCGATGAGAGAGAAGAAGAAAAGAAAAAAATCGCTCTTCAAATTGTTTATATAAGAAACGGTTCTCAGAAAAATTGACAGCTGTCATTTTATTAATGGCTACTATTAATAAAAGATAATAAATATATTATTCTGATTAAAATAATATATATCTTTAAAACAATCAACCCTCTAAGAGTTTGTCTTATGGTTTAATATTCAATTTTTAAAATTTTAAGCGAATTCCTCTGGTTTAGACAAATTGTTCTCATTAACCAATCTTATATCAATATCCAATCATGTCATATAGAATATAATATTTGCATATTAACAAATGTTTCAGATGTAGACAAATAATTTTTTTAGTATTTATTGGATTAGGAAATCAGTAAAAAAGTGGGAGTAGGGACGATATTCTCATTTCATTATTATCCTCGTTTGAAGCAAACAAATAAACAAAAAGGAATTTATTGTAATCTACCACATTGGTTATAAATCTTTTCTCATCCACCAAAAGCAGCGAGGGTAAATGACTTAAATAGCCCTGAAATCTGCCATTGAAATATCGTGTGCGGCCGTTGGAAAACATGTGACTTTGTATTAAATGCATTGGTAACCCAAGCTTGTATTAAATGTGGACAAAAGAGCGGAATGCTGGATAAAAGGAAGTATGAGATTAAATAATTAAATAAAAGAGAATGAAGGAGATATTGGGACATGGTTGACGCGTTTAATAGAAGAAAACGAAGTTGTAGGTTTTATGGTGGACGACATCGCAAATACAAAAGTATTAATTGAGGTTTGGTGTCAAAAATTTTGTTTTTTTTGCGAACGAGTTGGTATGTTGATTGGCCTGCATTTATTGATTAGCCTGGTAAGTTGGCGAAAGTGGTGGACAATAATGAGAATGTAGACAAGTATGCAGAGCATGTGTCCATGAATGCAGAGTCGTGTCCACAAGATCTCTGCAGGTAGACAATAGGACAAGAGTCGAGTCCAATCTAGCACAAGGGCTATATGAGGTAAATGTGGTTACTGAATTAGAAACGGAGGACAATATTATGGTGGTGGACAATGTTGATGTAATGGTCACCCGGAGACATCGCGTGTGTGATGTAACGTTGTCCAATATAAGAGAGCTAGGGGACAAAATGATGGCAGTAGACAAAGTTGGCACCTCTGGCGATGTTGTAGGTCCATTGTCCACTATAAAATGATGGCAGTAGACAAATTTGGCAACTCTGGCAGTAGACAAAGTTGGCACCTCTGGCGATGTTGTAGGTCCATTGTCCACTATAAAATGATGGCAGTAGACAAATTTGGCAACTCTGGCAGTAGACAAAGTTGGCACCTCTGGCGATGTTGTAGGTCCATTGTCCACTATAAAATGATGGCAGTAGACAAATTTGGCAACTCTGGCAGTAGACAAAGTTGGCACCTCTGGCGATGTTGTAGGTCCATTGTCCACTATAAAATGATGGCAGTAGACAAATTTGGCAACTCTGGCAGTAGACAAAGTTGGCACCTCGGACAAGTGATCGACAAAGAAATTGGTGGACAAATTGTCCATCGTTTGGACGTGGAGGACAAGTGATCGACATAGACGCGGAGGAAGTTGTCCATCGTTTGGACGCGGAGGACAAGTGATCGACATAAACGCGGAGGAAGTTGTCCATCGTTTGTTTCAACAAAATCTACATAAGGCGGCTGAGGATTTGCGATATTCTCACCCTCTGGATGATCTCTGTGTAGACATAACAAAAACGAATTTAATAAGGATGTCTACCGACATAAAGAGAGACTAAAGTTCTGTTACAACTTACGGATCCGTGGGGTCAGCAGAGTCGAGAGCATCCCGAGTGTACTTTCAAGAATAAGGACAAAATTGGGGGAAGGGACTACCGCTTGAGTGCGTCACCGTTTGTTTTCATCTCCGGAAGGGGTCCAACGTTGAAATTGCGGTTCAATCTGAGGGAACAAAATAGGGCCAACATATAACAAAGAGGATAAGATGTAATAAACTGAGAATTGAATAGAAATTGGTAATTTCCAAACTCCGGTGAGCGCAACTACGGTTAAACATAGAAACTTCGACCAGTGAGTGACAAAAGATTTCGGGGACTAAACTATGACTAGGGGAGATGAAGAGGTCGACCATTAATGCACCCCAAAATTAAAAGTTATTCGGTTCTCCAGGAAAAAAAACATGAAAAGACAGGACATAGGAAAAAAAAAATATAGATTTCTGAGATTTTTCCATTTGATGGTTGTAGGGTTACAAATGTATTTTCATCTATTAGATGTGGTATTCCCCGAAAGGACTGAACCAATGTGGTAGAACGCACAACTTTTGTTTCTGAATGTGGTACATTAGTTAAAAAATCTAAACAAAACATAGGCTCTGAATGGAGAGAACGTATTAGTCATAGCAGATTAAGCGGTTCAAGCAGATCAAGCAGAACAAAATCGGATCAAGTAGATTTGGTTGTTCAAGTGCAGATCAAGCGATTCGATATATTTTAAATATATTATATTTTCTAATTAAAATTATTTAAATATAATATACTAATAGAAAATGTTAATAACTAAACAAAATTAGTATGTACATAAGTTATATACAACACATAAAAATAAATATCATTAATTATAAAAATTGTATTTTATTTACTTACATTATTTTATTAAATATTAATAAGTGTAGAAAAGGTAAAAGAACATTTAATATATAGAAAAATAAATTGTGTGTTATAGAATTGTTTTTATAAAGGTGAAAAAAAAAATGTGTCTGAATTATTATTTTATTTAATTGGTCTGCATATAATAGGGTGAACAACATAAAAAAAGCTGTCGACCAGATTTGCATGTATATCTCCTCCATTTACCACAAAAAAAACAAAAAAAAATCTGAACTGTGTGTAGTTCATAGGAAAACCGCATTAAATAGTGAACTATTTTTTTTTTTTTTGTGTCATTCCGTTTAAAGCCATAAACAAAACACAAAAACCAAACACAAACAGTGGTTTACATATTTTATAATCATAATCACCACCATGCAATGAAAACGCTAGCGGTATTTGTATTCATTTTGGAAATATTTTCTTAAACCCAACATATACATTTGTAACATTAATTAATTAGTACTACTCGTACCAATAGGAAAAAGAAGAAAACAAAAACATAGAATTACTCCCTATCTCATTAACTTATCATGCAACTTTAATTATCCATAATTAGTCTCTCTTTCTTTATCTCTCTACGTTAACTTCATCTTTAATTGTCCTTTTGAATATTTTCACGTTTTTGTTGGTTATCTTTTCAACCGGCTTATGCTCCATTTTTCTCTGAGGTAAACATCTTCCTTTTGTGTTTGGTGTCTTCCTTTGATCACCATAACGTCTCCATGATATCGTCTTTGGTTAACTCTTCAACTGGCTCCTGCTCCATTTTTTCTATGAGGTAAGCTTCCTCCTATGCTCCATTTGTCTCCAACAATCTACCTCATTGTGACTGTTAATTTTGCACACACCACACAACTTCTTGGTCTTCCCATGGCATTTCTTGTTTTGCTTGTTTCATTTTCTCGAACCAAGCTTTTCTTCATAAAACGCACCCTCATTGATACATTCTTCTCGAAGACTTAAGTGCTTTTCATGCGCTTTCAAGGTACATATCATCTCTGTAATAGAGAGAGAGTCGATAGATTCTTTGTTTGTTCAAAGACAGCAATGATGCCATCGAACTTTTGCGGCAAGAAGATATGAACCTTTTGAACTAATTGGTAATCGATCTTGTCTTCACCATGAACTCTTACTTTTGTTGAGTAGCTTTGCCTTGTTTTCTAACAGGTGACTACTTCCGTGTTGTAGTCTTCCTCACAAACTTAACCACCACTTTTTGCCACTGAGCCTTGCTCTGTTTCATTCAACAGAAAGCTTCTCCTTGTGAACGTCTTTCTCAAAGACTACACACCACTTTCTTGTTTAACAGCGGCTAGCCATGTTTTACCATATTCTTGTTTAAAGCTCGAATCCTCTCATTTTGGCCGAGCAATAAACACACCATCATATGTAACCTAATTACATGAAAAGATACGATTGCAATGTGCTAGACAGTGTCATCAACGCCTCCGTTGACGCTTCCTCTGATCTTTCAATTGCACCCCTTCGGATGACGCATAGGATTGCGTCGGTTTGTTCGAAACACCGTCTTCACCAATGACCACAATTATCTCTTGATTAAGATGGCCTTCCTCTTAATCCACACCCGATTTCATCGTTTCTCCATCTAACATAAGAATCACTTGCTGCAACGTTCGGTGATATGATCTTTGTTCTTCTTTGGTTGAAATTTTTTTCTTTTTTTTTTTACAGGCTTTGTTATGTTTTTCTTTGTGCTTCCCACTGGCCCTCGAATCAATGAAGCTCTGATACCATGTTGAAGTTTTGCTCTTGTATTACACAGAAGCCATTGCTTCAAATACAGAGCATGGTAGAGAAAAAATAGAGAATGAAAAAGAGGAAAACTTCTCAATTATTTTCGACAACTTATGTAAGAAGATAACATTCACCTTATGTAGTTTTCCTAAAGACACAAAGCAACCGTTGCAACTTCCTACACTAACAACAGTTCATAACAAGTCACGATTAACACATAACCTTTGACTCAACAACACACTTAATAATATAGTTGTATAAATAACATAAGCCTAAACTCAATTATTACCAACATATGATAGGTTGCCGCAGCACAACCGGAGCTTCTCACCGTGATTTGAAGTCTTTGTATCTTGAGTAACACCAATCGCACTCTCCACGCATATGAAGCAAATCACTTCTAAATCACCTTATCATTGATCGGTGACCCTCCGATATTTAAAATCCTAAATATTGCTTTTGACGCACAAAAAAAAAGGTTGTAGTTGTCTCTTCTGCTACATCTGCTTGAGACTTGGAGACTTGCTTTGCATATGATTAAATTTCTTAGGATATATACTATACTGTGTTTTTGCTCTGAATGTTGAAACTGATTGACAATTTAATACACAAAATGATCTTGTGCATATAGATGCCTCATGCGTGTTTTTTGACGTCACCATCTTTTTAAAAACTTTATAAAACCTTATAATTAAGTACTTACAAATTTTTAAAATGATTTTTAAAAAACCTTATAAACCATTTTAATACCTATTAAATTCCTTATAAAAAAACCTTAAAGAAACCTTTTGGACACCTTTTAAGAAACCTTTGATTGAAACTTTTAAAAATCTAATCAAAGACCTTATAAAACATTTTAAAATAGATAGATATTCACAAAAACGGTCAAGTTAAAAATGCCATTACTGTTGTTTTAACCAAAAGAGGTTAAATTTAAAAATAGATTTTTATAAAAAGTTTATTAATCTGTATGTTGTTAGGACTAATTTTTTTTTTTTTAAACTCATAAAACTTTATTATAAATTATGTGTTATCACATTGTAATGATGAATACAAACAACTAGGGATATTTGAATACTAGCTGGTCTTGGTTATTATCCGGTTACCTTGTGTGGAGATTCAAGGATTATATATACTTACTTGAAAAATGTTCAGAAAAGAGAATGTCCATTAGAACATGTTGCTGAAGTTCAAAGGTACTTGGAGGACATACTCGCTTTGAGTAATAGTCTCCATAAATTTAAATTTGTTGGTAGAAATAGCAATGCTTTAGCTCATGCACTAGCAAAGGAGGCTAGAATTAAGAATTGTCCTTTGATTATCTCTTGGGTTTTGATTATCTCTTGGGTTTGTAATAAATATATGATCAAACAATGTACTCATGCTTTTATAATAGAATGTTTGGCAGACAAAAAAAAAAAAAAAAAATACCTGGTCGTGGGCTTTGATTATTTAGGTCCGTTTATGATATTCCTTAAACCTTTTTTTTTCTTTGTTTGAAACAAAAAGTTAAAAGAAAAAACAGAAAAAAAAAAAATTAAAAATTAATAAAGAAAAGAAAAATTGAAAATCCCTAAATTGAATAGCGCTAAATCGCAATTTTGGGAAGGGAAAGGGATCTCTCTATCTCTGGCTGTATCGGTGGTGATGGCGACGTCAAGCGATTCTTCGAAACCAGTAGTAATGGAGAGGAAGAAGAAAGGAGCTCCGATCAAATTCTTGGTGCCTCTCATTTACGCGCCTGCTCTTCCTTTGATCCGCTTGACTTTGAGGCATAAACCAGTTCTCAGAGACCGTCTCTTCGGTCTTGTCCTCGCCGGTGCTTTCGCTCATGGCTTCTATCTTGTGTATCCTCTTTTGGTTTTGCTTTTTTTTTTTTTTATCGTGTCATTTTGGAATCTCTAGTGGATTGTTCTAATTTGTTGGAATGACTAGCTTCTAAAGTAGTGAACTTGTTAAGGAGGCTTTGGGTTTGGAAAAACATGCATGTTTTGGGTTTAGGGTTTAGTTAGTTCAATTTGATATGTTAGTTAGCATTGTAGATTTTGAAAATGGTATCAGAGAGTTAGGAAGTGTATTTGTGATTTGAAATTAGGCTTCTCTTCAAACCCCGATAGCGTTTTAAGATTGTGCATAGAGATAAGATATGTGTAAGCATAAGGACTTAAGGTAGTGGATCCTGAATTGTGTCATCTAGTGACAGGAACTCATATATGGTTGTGTGGATAGTGAAATTTACCATTTTTCTCATTTCCTGCATCATGTTTTTGTTGAAGTTTGTTCAATCTGTGTGTGTCTTATACATCTTAGTTCTAGAACTGAAACTATAAACCATCTATATTACCAATCTGAGGATGTTAAGGAACTTAGCATGTGAGTTGATGGATTCAGGTATTTTTAGGTTTCAAAATCACTTATGATAGTTTTGTAGTGTTCATGGTGATAGTTTGGTATGTTTCACTTCTCCGTGATGTGATTCTTGAAAGTTCTTATGTATTATAATCTCGATTCCCTGGTACTAGTGAGGGAAAATACTAAACGTTTCAGTGATTTGAGCTGAATTTGTTGAGAATAGCTTGAGCTGATGCTGGTTCCTTATGCTGTTAAGCTTCGATTGATATAAGCAGAGTCTGTTATATGGATTTGGAAAGTGGCTACATGCATATGACAGTATTGATGATCTCTTTGGAATGTTATTTTCTTGTGATTGTTCCTTAATGATGAATGACAGAACGGATATATATGATCAAGAGAGCAAATGAAAAAAACTGGCGTTGCAGCAGCCATCCAACAAGAGCTCAATATTTCTCAGATGTCTTTGTTTTCAGATAAATAAATTTTGCTTTTGGGTTTAAATCTCTTGACACATTAATCCATTAGTCATCTTGTGTATCAGCTTCTACATTTTTCAATCCCATTCTTGGTTTTACATCATTCCAGTTTGACATAGTATGCATTCCACATGAACACATGGTCATGATATAAACAAGGAATATAATTTATACTAATAAAAATATATAAGTGGAGAGACAGAGAGACGTGGCAGGTGTTTCTGAATTTACACCTCTCTTATGCAAGCAATGATGATGGGATCAACAAGTGCGTTTATATAATTAGAATTGTTTTTTTCTTTTAAGATCCTCACTTAGCTCTCACACCACATGTCTCCTCTTTTAATTTTATGACTTGTTCACGAAGTAATGATGGAGAAATGGCACGTGGTTGTGAGATACGAGTGAGAGTGTAAACAAGAAAAAAATGTGGTTGGAATGTTTTGGGATCGTCACGGCTTAGTGAATGTTCTTTTGGGGTTTTAAGGTTTTGAAGGCGACACGTATATTTCATGTTACTATCAAAGTGTCTCTCCCTTTCACCATAGGCCATAGCACTTTATTTTTCTTGTTGTGTATAGAATTTTCTCGTGAGAAAATCTTGCAATTATGATGGCTCTTCCGGACACAAAAAAAATCCATATGACCATGTTATTCTTAGACAAGACACACAAGACAAGAGACACAAAGAAATTCTCAAAACATTAAAGAAAGACTAATAAGAAGCACACCAAAGACACTAAACACCAATTAACAAGACTTGAAAAAAAAAATTATTTGCCAACAATAATAAAAGGCAAATTTAGTCGATGTGGTGATATTCACTAATAACATTGTTTTTGAAGATTTTAAAGAACAAAGCGTACATCACCACTAAACCGTCTTGCGGATCTTCAAAATTTTACTTAAAATATATAATGTGATTTCGTTTATAATTATGTGGCAAATACTTATGTTCAGATTTCACTATTTGTTGGTTAACCACGTGTATTTTTTATTTTGTCCAACACACTAACTATCCAAACCTGAAATATTCCTTAATTTTCTACCCAAAATATTTGGACCCTTTCAACGTTAACTTTCCCAATCTATTTCTGTTGTCCACAAATTGATTTATAGTGTTCGTTTTCGAAAGGGTTAGCGTGAAGACACCCGGTAATGACATAAGTGCTCTCATCACAATCTTTCTAGTTCGGAAAATGAGATCTTAGACGTTTTTTTTTTTTTTTTGCTAATTTGTAAATGTACTCCATTTAATATTTTACATAGTTTTGTCCTTTAGATGTCATGTGCTGATACTCTAATAATTATATTACACGAAATTTTGTCCTTTTGAACGCAGTAATACGATGTCAAAAAGAAAAAAATCAATATATATTGCAAAGCCAGAATTTAAAATTAATTTTACAAGCGGTCAAGTCAAACTACAACTTAGGACATATATAAAAGGTCAACTATAAACACTTAAACAAATATAAGAACCACATTTCGATATAATATTAACCGCCATTATTATTGAGCAGACAACTACTTGCCATTTAAAAAAAATCTAATACACAATTTAATCAAGAATCAATTTAGTGTCTTCAGATCAAGGTAAGGAAATAAAAAACGACAAATAGATTTATATACACTAATTAACACTAATTATATACTGATCTTTTTTTTTTCCTTTAACAAAAAACGACAAAACAAAAATCAAATAGCCAACTTTAACACTAATTAACTCCATTGAAAATTTATATACACTTAAAGAACTATCTGTTTTTTTTTTCTTTTTCTCAAAATTTCTTTTACATACAAGTTTTATATCACAAAAAGAACAACACTAATTATGTATTTGAATAAAATTTGCTATATGTTTTTATTAGCGCCGATCTATATTGATTACAAAGCGCGTCCAATAATAATAAAAAAAAAAAACAGACGCGTAGAAGCTTAAATAAAAACAAAAAAAAAATACATAAAATAATTGAGAAAAAAAGAGAGAGGTTACGGTGAATTTGGAAAGTAGCTGAATGAGATTTTTATTCAGTTATGGAAACAAATTTATTTATTTTCCTTAAAAACGAATTAAAAGCCTTTCAATTTTGTTTGACCGTTGATTTTTAACGTAGCATTGAAGCTTTCCCCCAGAGAAGAAGACGCTGGAGAAAAAAAAAGAAAATTAAAATTCAGGAAGCATCGGAAGAAAGTGAAAAAAAAAAAGAATGAAACTTTGATTCAAGATTCCAACTTTGAGAGAAGAAGAAGAAGAAGAACAAGAAGACAAGACAAAAGTTAGTTACTTTGTGTTCTTCAATGGCTGAAGAAGATGTTTAAAAAAGTTAAATGATCTTTTAAGTGAAGAAGAAGCTTTTACAGATCTGAGGTTTATTACATTTTTTATATAATCTCAGTGATCTGGAATTTGGTGGGAAGCAATTAAAGTTCAATTTTTGTTTTAAACGATCTGGGGGGGNGGGGGGGGGTTTGATCTGTTACATCATCATCATCGTCTCTGCTTTGTGTTGAAGCTTTTGGTGTGTTTAGAGTAAATTAGGGTATAATCTTATCAGCTGTGTGTGTGTGTGATCTTCAAAGTTGCAACTTCCTTCACGTTTAGTGTTTCCTTTGGTTGGTAAAGTTTGGTGCTTTCAGGATTTTACAGTTCTCTGCATTTTTTAGGTTCTTGATTCTTAAATTTAGTGTTTTTGGAGGAAAGATTTCAAATTTTTGGATGAGAATTAGATTTTGTTGATTGGAATTGAGATGGCAACATCACCGGTACAACCTCCGGTTTCTAATTCTCCACCGTCTCCTCCGGTAGCTTCACCGCCGATAAATAATGATACTTCACAATCAGTTCCTGATATACAACCACCAGTAACATCGCCGCTTCCTCCATCAGCTCCTCCACCAAATAGAGCTCCTCCTCCGGTTGTGACTTCACCGCCACCAGTACCGAGTGGAGCACCTCTGCCAAAACCACCTGAGAGCTCTCCTCCACCACTGCAACCAGTGATCCCTTCACCTCCTCCTTCAATTTTATCGCCGCCACCACCGCCAACGGTGCAGCCACCAAGTAGTCCGCCTTCACCACCTGCATTAGTCCCTCCTGCTTCTGCTCCTCCTCCACGGCCTTCGCCTTCCCCACCAATACGTTCTCCTCCTCCTCCGCCGCCATCAGAGCGTCCAATTCAATCTCCTCCTCCGCCGCCATCAGAGCGTCCAATTCAATCTCCTCCTCCGCCTTCAGACCGTCCCACTCAATCTCCTCCTCCGCCTTCAGACCGTCCAATTCAATCTCCTCCTCCTCTTCCTTCACCGCCTTCAGACCGTCCCACGCAGTCTCCGCCTCCACCACCAGAGGATCCTAAGCCTTCACCTCCCAGGAGAAGTCCAGATTCTCCACCACCAACAATCTCTTCTCCTCCTCCACCACGTTCTCCTCCCAACATACTTGTCCCAGGTTCTGACAATCCATCTCAGAACAACCCTGCTCTTAGACCTCCTCCTGATACTTCAAGTTCAACTAATGGTAGTGGAATTGGTGCTGGTGCTGTTGTTGGTATCAGTGTCGCAGTGGCGCTAGTTGTGTTCAGTCTTATTGGAATTTTTGTCTGGTGCTTGAGGAGACGAGAAAAACGTCTTTCAGCTGTTAGTGGTGGCGATGTTACGCCATCACCAATGAGCTCTACGGCAAGATCAGGTATTATTAGTTTGATGGGAATCATTGAAGATCTAAAAGTTGTTACTTGTCTGTTTCTTGATTCTCATTACGTTTCTTGATATTCTCTATGTACAGATTCAGCATTTTTTAGGATGCAGTCATCTGCACCTGTTGTAGGTAGCAAGCGTTCTGGCAGTCATCATTACTCACAGTCACAATCTGGCGGCTTAGGCAATTCGAAAGCATTGTTTTCTTATGAAGAACTTGTGAAGGCAACAAATGGGTTTTCAGAAGAAAACCTATTGGGTGAAGGTGGGTTTGGTAGTGTATATAAAGGGATATTACCAGATGGGAGAGTAGTTGCTGTGAAACAACTTAAAATTGGTGGAGGACAAGGCGACCGAGAGTTTAAAGCTGAAGTTGAGACTCTTAGCAGGATTCATCACCGCCATTTGGTTTCCATCGTGGGACATTGCATCTCTGGTGACCGCAGATTGCTCATTTATGATTATGTCTCTAATAATGACCTTTACTTCCACCTTCATGGTAAAGTAAAAACATCTCCAAGGTTACTCTTTATATATGCACACCACTGGGACTGACACTATCTAACATGTCTCGTAAACAGTTTCAAAATCTTCTCTGGACTGGGCAACTCGTGTTAAAATTGCTGCTGGTGCGGCTCGTGGACTAGCTTATCTTCATGAAGATTGTAAGTTGTTGCTCATCCCACTAGCTTGTAACCTCCAAATCACACCTCTTTGGAAAAAGTTACTAAATTTAGTGGTAGACCAAAAGAAGTAGTCTTAGTGGTATTTGGCTGTTTCTTACTACTAAGTTGTCTATTGTCAGGTCACCCGCGTATCATTCACAGGGACATAAAGTCGTCTAACATTCTTTTAGAGGACAACTTTGATGCTCGGGTACACATTATTAGTCTCTACTATATTAAGATTTGTAAGGTTTCTGTTACATTGTGACTTAAAACAGTATTTGATATCTCAATATTTTTAATTTGTAGGTTTCTGACTTTGGTCTTGCAAGATTAGCTCTTGATTGTAACACTCATATCACAACACGGGTTATTGGAACATTTGGGTAGGTGCTTGTCTTGTTTGATACAAGTTTGCATATTGTGGTCTCTGTTTGATATCTTTGATTCATCTACTTCACAGCTACATGGCTCCTGAATATGCATCAAGTGGGAAATTAACAGAGAAATCAGATGTATACTCCTTTGGAGTTGTTCTACTTGAGTTAATCACTGGACGTAAACCTGTGGATACATCCCAACCACTGGGAGAGGAGAGCCTTGTTGAATGGGTACGACCGCTACTCATTAACATGTATACCTTTTCATCAATATCCTCAAATCGTTTGACTTTTGCATTATTTGTTGTTCAGGCCCGGCCTCTGATAAGTCATGCCATCGAAACCGAGGAGTTTGATTCTTTAGCAGACCCCAAGCTTGGAGAAAACTATGTGGATTCTGAAATGTTTAGAATGATAGAAGCAGCGGGAGCCTGCGTGCGCCATTCAGCTGCCAAGAGACCTCGGATGGGACAAGTACAAAACATTCTTCTTTTCTTCTTTCCTCGAGATTGAAGAGTTTATTTGGCTTATAACTTAATCTTGATCATACATTATTTTGCAGATTGTGAGAGCTTTTGAAAGTTTAGCTGGGGAAGACCTTACCAACGGAATGAGACTAGGAGAAAGCGAAGTCTTTAACTCAGCTCAACAGTCAGCAGAGATCAGATTATTTAGAAGAATGGCATTTGGTAGCCAAAACTACAGTACAGATTTTTTCACACATAGTAGTTACAATAGCAGAGACGAAAACGTGTAAATATCATACACACAGATTTGTTTTTTTCTTTCGCCATTAGAGGCAACAACAACCCATCAATAACATCCCAGTTTTGTCTAAAAACTTCCCATCCTGCGCCTCAAACCTGCACATCCTGTTCTCAAAGCAGAACCCTACTCAGAGTGCTTAAATCAGTAAGAATCTCTCTCTGGTTTCGTTTCCTTCTGTTTCCATGTGGTGAAACTAAAGAGACTACCTAAACAATTTGTAGAGACAAAGGATTACAAAGGAGCATGTGGTTGAACAGAAAGATGAGATAAAGAGATATATAGATGGGTAATATACTTATGTTCTAGGCTTCTGGCACAAGAAAGCTTCGTTTTCTTACATGGAAATACTTTTGTATTTATTTTATTTATACCTTTACCTTTACTTCCTTGTCATATTATCTCAATCTTATACTTATATTGAATCAACAAGGCTCCATCTATATCTCACTGTGTCATTGTGTGTCCATCTGGCTTAGTTTCCAGATGCAGAAAGGCTGATTTACCCGAAAACGAAAGATTGTTAGTTGTTTTGACGTCTAAGCTTCCTAAAACAATGCTTCTAAAAGCGTCTCAGATCACATGTGTGATTCTGTAATATGTGCAAAAACAAACACATGGGTGTTGCTTTGCCTTGCATTTTGTTGATACCAATATTGGCAAGGAACATATTCCTTTGACACAATATGATATCACCTCTTAAGTTTTGTTTTCTCCATCTCCATATATCTTTGTTTTCAGCTTAACATGTTTTTTCAATGCATCAAGAGTAAAGGAAGAAGATTGTGGTGCTTTTGCAGCAGATTGTGTTGTACTTTGTTGCTGCTGCGAGTGCTTTATACTACAAGTCTTTATCTTCGTCTTCTTCAAGGTTCCTTGTAAACTTGCACATAAAATGAAGAGATTTGTGACCAGAAGGCTTCGAGGAAAGAAGAGAAGCAACGCAAAGATCTTCCTACCGACAAAGGAGGATGATTGCAGAGACAGAGAGGAGCATGTGTCGAAATTAAGTTGCATGCAAGACATTGAGGAGATGATGCATGAACTTTCCATGAAAGGAGAGTTTGTGTTTGGGAGTTTCTGGAGACAGGGAGACTCTGCAAATGATTTGGATTTCGGAAACTCACAGTTCGAAATAGCTACATACAGAGATCATCATTCCTTGTCATTGCTCATTGCACAAGATGTCTTATTGGATTCAAGAATCCACATAATGAAGCGTTAAGAGGACTGAAACAAAAAGGTATTGAACTATATTTATGCATTCTCTACTTTCTCTAAGAGTGAGACTAACAGTAACAAATTGGCAATTTCTCTACTGGAACTCTGATGTATAATCTTCAGCTGTTCTGTAAACACAATTTACCGGACCTGTAAGATCTCCTTTCATGACCAGTCAAGAATCAGAATGTACAACAACTAGTTGGTAAGCCTTCTTCGGTCCAGAGTCTGAAGCAAGAAAGCTTCTTCCTTCCACATTTATATGGTTCTATTTACATTCTGTGAGCCAGTTGAATATGAAAGACCTATTCAAGAGGAGACAGGTTGATTACGTTGTCATGATTCAGGCTCAGATCTCCTGACTGATCTCTTTTTAGCTTCTAATCTGGCAGTGAACCCAATTGTTGTAGGTCTTATCGATCTTTGCCTTACCATATCACAGTACTCCGGGTCGTTACACTACTATTTGGCACTAATAGTAGTTACAATAGCAGAGACGAAAACGTGTAAATATCATACACACAGATTTGTTTTTTCTTTTTCTTTCGCCATTGGAGGCAGCAACAACCCATCAATAACATCCCAGTAAGAGTGCTTAAAACAGTAAGAGTCTCTCTCTCCGGTTTTGTTTCTTCTTTGATTTGTGTTCATCTTACTGTTTCCATGTGGTGAAACTAAAGAGACTACCAAAACAGAGGATTACAGAGGAGCATGTGGTTGAAGAGAGCTGAGAAAAAAGGGAAAGCTTCGTTTTCTTACATGGAACTACTTTTGTAAAAAAAAAAAAAAAAACCTACTTTTGTATCTATATTTTTTTTATACCTTTACCTTCAAGTTTGCATATTTTGCGACGTTACTACTTGTCATATCATCATCTCAATCTTATTATACTTATGATGAATCAATAAGGCTCTCCATCTATATCTCACTGTGTTAGTAATACCTTATCACGAGAAGCAATTGCAGAGATTTCATTCATTCACTTAATAATAAAACAGGAGAAAATACAAACTTGACAAACATGGATTTGCGTTGGAGCAAAACGTACAAGTTAAGATGCTAATAATAATGATTAACACTGAGATTACATATACTATAGGTGAATTATAACCTAGTTAATTGTGAATTAGTGATCATGCCGGTCAAAATCGTAATCTTAGAAGACCGATCCTAAATTATATTGTGACCAATGTTTGGTACTCATCAGTGGCTCCCAGAAGTGGATCGTAGCCTGCAGGAAACAATGTTGAAGAAAAGTCTAAATCCATCCAAGAAAGATCCCAAGCACCATTGTTGGCACAAACCCCAAAATTATCTGTCGGAAAATAATCGCTTTTGAAAGGATCGAGCAGAGAAGAATCCGAAACACCAACATCCCTAGAAACCGCACAAGATCCCATAGCTGTTTCGTGGTAGCCACCGAAGACGTCGTGACCAAACCCTAATCGATCTGAAACCCTATCACCTTCCTCCGTCTCCTTGGGCTTAGGGTTCTTCGAGTTTCCTCTTCTTAGTAGACTTATCTTTTGTTGCTTGATTCTAAGTAGGTGAGAATCAAGGTTATCGACATGTCTCCTCAAATCCTCACCCGACAAACCCTTGATATCAGGGAAGTCGTAGAGATCGCAAGCATTATTCTTTCTTTTGTGATCACTCAACGCATTGAACTTGGCCAACAGCTGCGTTAGCGCTTGTGGTTTCTCTTGCAGATCTGGCCAGATATGGAGGTTATTGTCGTCGGGAGTGTAACACACGAAACCAATAGAGTTGCCGCAGAGGACAGAGAGCTCTATGGCTTTCTTCTTAAACCCTGGAAATCTCTGTTTGAACAACTTTTTCTTCATCTTCAAATCATCAACACATACTTTTCTTACACGAGGAGCCATCGTCGAGAGACACAGAGTAGAAAAGTATTCGACAGTAATGTAATTTCTGAATTCTGATTTAGATACAAAATAATGGTAGACATCTATATATAGATACAAATAAAAACCTATTATGCAAGTAAAGAAATATCTAGTAGGTTATTTTATTCTGTAATTTTTAATATGAAGAATTCTTTTATGATGCAAGTCAAATTTTTATTTTAAATTATGCAATTAAATGACTAAAAATTATTCTATAATATTATTCTTCAAAGTATAATATAAAAAAAATTTGAAGTTAAAAATCATTTTATAAATAAAAAGTCTCACTCTATAATAGGGAATAGTTTACTCCACATATAGATAATATGACTTTATAATACTCATTACTCTATTTTAGAGTATAATATAAAATAGGATTTACAATGATATTACTTATTTTAGAGAATAAAATAAAGTGAGAGGTATGAGATGCTCTCAATACTCCTAATCTCATCTACTTGTATTATATTGATTTTTTTTTTTTTTTGGTTAAAGCCAAATTCAATATCATGCTATCAACGAGAGAGACAAAACATGTAGAAAATATAATGGTCAAAAATATAACGAAATCATTATATGTCTAGTGATTCCACAAAGTTTAAAACACAAATTCAAAAATGTTGAGGAGTCTCTACTAATGTTCTTTAACTCTCGAATTTGTATCTTAAATCTTATATTTCTCATAATTAATCTCTTAAATATTAAAGTATAAATGGATCTAATGATGAGTTTGTTGGTAGTTTAAAGTAATTACATTCTGATACAACAAGAAGTACCCATACTCAGCAAATTGGCATTATTAATTGTTAGAATCAGTGATAGATATCTGATTGGGGAATCATTACTTCTTGTGCTCAAGAATGTTCAAATATGAAAACTCTCTTCTTCAAAATACAAAAATTAAGCTTGAAAGCATCATGTATTATGTACAAATGATACACAAAATAGTCTGATATGACCTATCGCGTAAAGTTCATATATTTTATGGATGAGATCTTGAATCATATGACTCCAATCTTGTGTTAGTATGTCCAACACTACTCCAATTTATTAGTTTATACTAATTGTGTATCAAATCTTTATCTAGCAATTGCAGTTTCGAAATGAAATTATGTGCAATGTTTTTTTTTGTTGAATATTAAGTGGTTTCACATTATTTAAAAAAGTGTTTATTATAGGTAAAATACTTACTCTCATTCTCCGAGGTAACATATATCATATTTTAATCATGTGAAGATATAAGAAGACAAAAGATCTATTTGAACACAAAATTTTGGGTGAATAATCGGTAAAGATTGTAAGTACAATTAGGGTTCTCAGATGAATATGTCTAGGCAATTTTTTAGGTTCTATGGATTTTTCAAACTTAGGGTTCTTTGGTTAGTCTGTTTAGAAATTTCTAGGTTTTGCATGTATGGGAAGTAGAATTCCTTCAATATGGTTTTCGAATCGAAATATTATTTTTTTATCATCTCTCAAAAGATTAACGGTCAGTGATATATCATGGTCAGTGACCGTTAGTCTTTTGAGTTTTGAGTAAACCGTTTCTAATTTAGAAAGTATTTCATGAAGATTATGTTAAGATAGCAATTGGACTCTTGTTATTAGGCCTTTTATCCTTATTGTGTTGTGTTTAAGTATCATTCTCGATCCTTTGTGAACCATCATCCAAAAAGATTAACAACAAAACAATTTCTTCTTCTCTCTTTTTCTTCTCCTTTCTCTTTCCATTTCTTCTGATTTCTCATCTCCTTCTTCTGCTTCTTGTCTTATTTCTGTTATTTTCTTGATAGTACCAAATCTGGTTCTATCAGATTATAAACCATTACTCTATTTTTTACTATTAATAGGGTTGTGTTTTACTGAGACATATTCATTTAATTCCCACTTAAAAAGGAATATTCCATAACTTAATTATTAATTTTAAAACATCCATTATTTATTAGAATTATGAACTTAACCCATTTACTTTATTATTAATCAAGCTTTCAAGAAAATTAGGTATTAAGGAAAGAAAAAAAAGTCTAAGAGCTTGCAAGTGATGAGATGAAATGAATTAGAATATACGGCGAATTAAATAAAAAATATTAAAGATTAGACAGAAAAGTTGGTTGTTAAACTTTATCATTTTGTTCAAATAAATGCGATTACATTATGACATAACAGTTATTTACAATTGTATTATCAATTTAATTGATAGATTTACAATTTTATGATCAACTTAATTCGTAAATTTTCTTTTTCTTATAGAAAATAATATAATACTATTTTTCTTTTTATTTAATAGAAAATAATATAATATAAAGATTGGTCTTTGTGGTATAATTTTGTCTTTAAAACGTATTACATAATTATCATTATCTTATATTTTCATAATTATATGAATCTTTTGTTTGACACATCATCGTTCTTGAACAAATCTCGAAGGCAATTTGTTTGTTGTCTAATCGAAACAACTATATAAAAAGATTACTAGATATGACCACATGTTTTCTTCGTCGTTTCTTTGAATTTTGTTTCTTTTCTTAATTTCATAATGCATACAACGCAATCTTTGACTTTGAAGTGTTAACAAAGTTTTTTATTCATAATAACTAAGGTTTTTGGGATTAACTTTGAGAACTAAGCTTTATATAATAAGATATTATACATTATAACATTTATTTTGTAAACTTTAAAAATGAGTTAAATATATATATATAAAGTTAACTTTTCTCTCTTTTCCTTCCTCCACATCAGCATCCATCTATGCAATATTATATATTTTTTTCATAAAAAATACTATTTTAAATATTAATTAATTGCATATTTATTACTTATAATTAATAATAGTAAAAATAAATGAAAACAAATTAAGTAAAACTATTTAAATATTTATTCATTGCCTAATTATTACTTATAAGAAATAAATAATAAAAATAAATAAAATGAATCAAATAAAATTAATTGAATTTAATGGCCAGCTTGTTGTGACCCAATAGTTGACAAAAAAAAACAATTGAATTTTAAAATATTAAAAACAATAATATAAATTTGTTTGAGTAAATAATAAAAATAATAACTATATAAAAATGAATTAAGTAAAATAAATGAAAAATTTTAAAATAGTAACAATAATACTATGAATTTTTTTAAGTAATGTTCTTATTCAAATTTTAACCAAAAATGGTCATATTCCAAAATTTAGAATGGGATAATGAGTTTTAGAATGGAAGTAAGATTTTAATGCATGGTTGAGTAAAAAAGTAATTTATGTAATTGTATTTATAAAAATCTAAACATAATAATAAAATCGAAAAATAAATATTAATTATTAAATTTCACTTAAACAAATAAAAGATTAATTACTTAAAAGAATTTTGAAAAGATAATCCATATAAAAAAACAAAATCAATGGTCACAAAATATAGAGAAAATGATATGGAAGTCGTTACAAAAAGTGACATGTGATTTGCATAGCATATCTCCGAAAGCATATTATCAACTAAAGTTACAATTCTATAACATGATAAAAAAAAGTATATAAAACAAGCTTGAGAATTCATAAATTATCAAATGCTTTTAACCCAAAACATTGACATAAATAACATATTTAAATTACACTGTATTTTTTTTAGAAGACGAAACTGAGGTTGCATCACAAAATTAACATCTGAAAATAATATATGAGGTTTTAGGAAAATATGTAACTTGGATTAGTGAACGGATATTCATTATCTGGTTTAACCGTTTCACAAACTAAGCGTTCTTGACTTGGTCAGAAATTCTATGGCAGGTGATGCACTTGGACAACCCCGTTGTAACGACATACCACTAAAATTGTTTCTAAAATTTAGTATATTGGCATATAATGTGGGTTATCGATATGTTTAAATGATCTCTATAATTAGGTCAACGATCGACATTCGACGTTAGAACTTTTAAAAGATGTTTTATGGGATATGAATATGGAGTGAACTCTTCTAAGGATAAAAAAAGTCAGAATGTTGACAATATTGTTTACTCTTCTAATGAAGTTCTTAAATCATTTTTTGTTACCACATGATATATTATTGATTTGCCAGGAAAACATTATTGCGACACTAGACAATATATGTTATATATATATATATATATATGTTAGTAAAACAATTATATTTTGGTCTTCAAATGATTATATTTATATTCAATGATTTTTATTGAAAAAATATTTAAACTAAAAATTCCGTGCAAATATATATATATATATAATAAAGAAATATGTATATCACTTTGTTTAGTGTTTATATAGATTTATACTCAAAAGTTTGATTGATTATATTTAAGCTCAAGAATTTATATTGATAAAAAAATATTTTAAATTAGGGTAGCAGCTATAATTTCTAGTATTTTCATATATGAGGCGTCACAACGAATACACAATTACTGTACAAATAGATGGCAAACTAAAATGTTATGATGACTTATACAAAATTATCATTTTGCATTGTTAGTGTTCACAATTTATACTCTTCTTCCACTAATCTCAAACGCTTAGTAGTAGTACAAGTAGTCGTAGTATCATATTCGTTAATAGCATCATTATAATATAGTACATAGTAACTTTAAATAAAAATAAATAGAAAGATTACAATAATTTCATATTCTATCTAACAAGAAGAAAAATCATGGCTCAGCCTTCATATTTGCAGCTGGAAGAGAAGCTGTAACAAGAAAAAAATTACAGAGAAGGTTTACCAAAACAAACTATTACTATTACTTGGTGAAAAAAAGAGTTAAAACAGGTTTCAGTTTTCACCTGTAGCTGCTGCTTGAGGGTCGGGTGTGACATCACCAGCTCCATAGTTAATGTGGATCACGTTTTGCAAATCACCCTCCCATCCAGTTGTTTCCTATTTTGCATAAACAATCACCAACAAAATCAGATTACGAGTTCGGATTTGTTCATTTTCCAGACCGCTAATACATACATACCTGTCGCTTGAATCCGCCATTTATAGGAGACAATGGTGAACTTATGGTCCGTCCGATGCTGGAAAGGGTCTGTTGCATGAATCCATGTGGTAGAGGAGGATAAGCCATTGACATATTTTGGGGGAATGGTGTTGTAGATGAAGAACCAGCTCGTAGCTGAAGTGCCTGCGCATAGAATTCAGGTTATAAGAACCTTAGTAGGATGATTCAAATGATAAGGAGAATTAGTTGAAATACTTGCAAAAATATCTTACATCTTTTGCAAGAAGACCTTCAAGGTTAAAGTCCATTTGTGGGTTCACAGTTGCAAGTTTCATCGATAAAAACTGTTTTACGCAAAAGAGTATGAGAAAAATAATTGATTACAAAAAGCAAACACAAAGTAACACTTCATTGAGAATTAGGAAATCTCATACCTCAACTTGGCGTTGTAGTGATTGTACGTAGTTTATGATTTCGTCAAGCATAACTGCCTTCCCAGTCACCTGCAAACACACATTCATTTTTCTGCATTAGCTTTGTCTCTGTTCTTACATATTTAATATCCATCACTATCAACACTTAAAAGACCTTACCTTGTTGCAACCCGGTACAAGATCTTGAAGAAACTTCATCCTTTCACTAATTTTTTCTCTCCTAATGTATAATCACAAAGTAATTAAGATGAAAATACAAGAAGAGATAGCTTCTATTCAACTTCAACTTCCAAGATAGTTTGTACCCTTTCTGCAAGACTATGGCTATTTGTGGCCTGGCCTCTTCGTGCCCGCACATGAATATATCCATCTTTTGAAGGATCAGAACTTTGTTTGCCCTGTTGTTTCCCACTGTTTGCCTTGTTTCCAGGTGAATTTGGACTTTGCTCTTTATTCCTCTTTTTATCACCATTGTTGTCTGGTTCTTCCTCAGACTGCTGTGATCTGTGTGATTGAGCTGCTTCAGAATTCTACAAACAGAGAAATATTGAGTGTAAACTTTTATAAAGGCAAAGAGAGAACAAAAAAATAAAAGAGAAACTTCAAAACTTCACCTGAACAAATTACCGAGTTACAAGATATTCCAAGCCAGAGAAAGTATGGTAATCTTAGTGAATCATTGTCAATGTTACCACAGGTGACACAGTTCATGGAGCCTCCATACCAAGCTTTCATCTGCCCATTGAACAAAGAGATAATGGAAGATCCAGTCACAACAGAAACAGGAGTAACCTGCGAGAGAAAAGCAGTAACAGAGTGGTTTGACAGTTTTGCAAACTCCGATGGGATTGGCTCTCCAGTTACCGGGGAAAAGTTGACCACTGAATTGACTGTAAATGTTTTCTTGAAACCATCATTCAGGAATGGAAAGTACGTAACGAGGCAGCAAGAATCAAAGTGGCTCATGCAGCTTTATCCTTAGGCGGTTCAGAAAGTATGGTTATGGATGCATTACGAAATCTCCAAATGACCTGTGAAGGGAAAGAGTACAACAAGGTACAAGTTCGTGAAGCTGGGATCGTTCAGCTTCTTGATAGATACCTGACGTACAGAAGTAAAGATGTGAGGTATGAACTGCTACAGTTGTTAAGGTCACTGGCGGATGAAGACACTGACGATGGAAAGGTTGGATCTCTTTCAATTACCTATTATGCAAAAACACTACCTTACTATGCACTGCTGTCTGCTGTATTTCTTTCTCCTAGACACAACACTTCTACAATTCTTGTTTCAATAGACTTTTATATTTCAAAGGTATCTTACAGGAAATGATCATGAAGACCATAACTATCTCACGCATTGGGAAGCAGTCACCAGCCTGTAAGACATGTAGCACTAGCCTTACTGCTTGAGCTTTCGAAATCCCAACATGATGTGAGAAGATTGGGACTGCTACGGGGGCGATATTGATGTTAGTTACCGCAAAATATAACAGAGAGTTGGATGCCTTTGCATCTGAAACATCAGACCAAATCTTAAAATATCTAGAGAAGTGTCCTGAGAACATCAAGCAAATGGCAGAGAGTGCACTATTGGAACCTCTTCAAAGTAAATACATAATGCTTTTCTCTCCAAAGTTCGTGAAGCATAGAATTGATGTTGATTAACATCAGTTTACTTCCGAATGACATGTGGCAGGGAGCGAAGAGACTCAGGTGGCGTTGGCTGCGTACCTTGTGGGAATCGATATTGGACATGAGAAAAAAACTTACGTAGCTGAGAAGGCTTGCCCTGCGCTCATTGGGCTGGTGCAATGTGAAAATATTGACGCTAGAAGAGCCGCCTTCAAAGCACTTGCTCATATTTCATTGTATCACCCCAACAACCAGATACTAGTAGAAGTTGGCATCATCAAGATCATGGTCGAAGAGATGTTCACCAAGCGAATATTCAGTGATCTGATGAACTCCAGGAATGAAGCTGCAACAATGCTTGCAAACATACTGGAATCTGGGCTGGAACATGAGACATTTGAGGTGAATACTCATGGGCACACATTAGGCTCGGATTACTTTGTATACAACATCATCCACATGCTCAAGAACTCAAGCCCAGATGCTCTTAACATTGATTTGATCAGGATTCTCCTATCCTTGTCCAAATTACCCTGAAGCAATGGCAACAATTTTCTCAGTGATCAAAGAAACCGACGCAAGCTTTGCCATGATAGAACTCATCAACAATCCTCATGAAGAATTGGGGGTTGGGGCATTAAAACTTCTGATAGCACTTACCCCCTACATTGGCCACGCTATCAGAGAGACTATGTAAAACTAGAGGCCAGCCAGAAAATCTTATCCAGTGCCCAATAGAAGCAAATCATATAACAGAAAAGCATGCTGTTTAAGCTAAACTGCCTCATAAAAATTCTGCATGCAATCCATCTGATTCAAAGAAGTGAAGAACAAGCAGATATGCAACTGAAATTTTCTGGAAGGTCTCGTTGGCATCTTAGTGAGATTCACAACTACACTGTACGAGCTCCAAATGATGTACCTAGTCAGAAACCACGATTTGACGTCAGTGTTTGTTGATTTATTGATGAAAACATTAAGTGATGAAGTTCAAAGGTTGATCAGGATTCTCCTATCCTTGTACAAACTCTAATCATTTAGTAAAAGAGATCCCATCATCATTAAATCAAAGATGCTCAGCAATATATACATATAAGTTACGTGTAGGCCTCAAAGAACTATAGTGTTGATGATATGAACTACATGTGCCTTTATAATGTACCGATTTCCAGTTAGCGGACTGAGACAAACAGAAACTACACTGTTTTATAATACATAAAGTCACAAATCCAGATAGGTCTTACCATTCATGTTTTCCAACTCCGTCGATGTTGCAGTCAAATTATATGAATGCACCCTGTATCCCTCAGCCAATTCACCTAATCAGGCTCAGAATCCTATTCACAAAGATTGACAGCATATATAAAATTAGAAGGCTAGGATTAGAAACCGAGAAAATATTGGAAGCAAAGAGAGATAAGTCCTACTTG
This sequence comes from Camelina sativa, assembly GCF_000633955.1. Classification (NCBI taxonomy): domain Eukaryota; kingdom Viridiplantae; phylum Streptophyta; class Magnoliopsida; order Brassicales; family Brassicaceae; genus Camelina; species Camelina sativa. Next base: position 15,578,278 of record NC_025700.1, read on the forward strand.
TTCCGCTTCTTTATGCCCAGGATAGCTGATGAAGCAGCTCATTATCCAAGTTAACTGACTGACAGTACAACTGAATCTTCCTGATCTGTTTTGATTTATCAGATTAGCAATAGACAGTCATCATGAAAATCCCCAGATGAAAACTACCAGAAATCTCCGCATGAACAAGTTCCATCTTTAAAACGGTGAAACCTAACAGCATCTCTGACAAGTATCTCTCTACCAGTGACGCTGGAGATATGTTTAGTAGCATTGTGGCAGTCCACACACACTCTAAGATTTTTTCCCACTCTAATAGGTAGGCCTGAGGGTACAAATATCAATCCAAAAGCAATTGCAAGCCTTTCACTGTGATAGTTAAGCATCTTTATTTTAACAGCTTCCTCAACATCGTGGTGGACAAAACTGGTATCTGGTTTGTAACCATTACCTGTGATTTTTTGGTTCAATTCCTGGAGCTTAGCATATATCTGATCTAAATATGGACTTGACTCGTCATCAGCTGAGAAACTGTGCAATTTTCCTTTCCATTTTATCCAACTCTGTCCAGGTTCTTTTCTCACGTTCTTCTCTTTCATTTCTCGCCTTAATTGGGCCACACAATCCCATTGCCCTTTTAAAGCATATAAGCTTGATAATAGGGTGTAGCCAGCAGGATGATGAGGATCTAATTCTATGAGTGATTCAGCCGCCCATTTACCTATTTCCAAATTACCTTTGTTTCTACATGCGCTGAGTAAAGTAGTCCAACCAATTGCATCTGGAGGAAAAGGCATCCCACTTATGAAGCGCATGGCTTCCTCTAACCTTCCAGATCGACTAAAGAGATCGATCATGCAAGAATAATGGCCATTACTCGGCACTATTCCATATTCATTTATCATTAACTCAAAATATCTCTGTCCTTTCTCCACTAATCCTGCCCTACTGCAAGCTGAAATAACACCAGTCAAAGTCACTCCATCAGGTTTTAGTCCATGTTGTACCATCTTGTCAAACAACTGAATAGCCTCAATGGCCCTTCCAGATTGGGCATACGCGGAAACCATTGCAGTCCAAGAGACTTCATCCCTGACATTCATCTCGCTGAACAGCCTAGTAGAATCATCAATATCTCCACATTTTCCATACAGAGTCACCAATGAATTTGAAACAGTGACATACTGTATTAGGCCAGACGTTACCGCTTTTCCATGAAACTGGGAGCCCTCTTCTAAGCTAGCTATGTTGGCACATGCACTGACCGCTTGTCCCAAAGTATAATGATCTGGGTCAATTCCACTTCTTTGCATATCAAGGAAAATTTTAACAGCCTCTTCAGGACGCCCGGTCTGGCCATAACCCACAACCATCGCTGTCCAAGACACGACATTCTTCTGCTTCATTCTATCAAACACAGTCTTTGCATAATGTAAAAGCTTACACTTGCAATACATGTCAATGAGAGCACTGCCTACATATATGTGATCCTGAAGATTGGTTCTGATTATACAAGCATGAATCTGTTTCCCTTCGTTAATTGCTCCTAATCCCCCACAAGCAGGTAGAACACTTCCAAAAGGATACTGATCCATCTTCAAGCCTTCTATTTTCATCTCTCTGAAACATTCAATAGCCTCCTTTTCCAGTCCATTTAGAACAAGACCTTTGATCATCGCTGACCAAGAAACTGAATCTTTCTCCATTCCTCGAAACAAGTGCAGTGCATCATCGATCATCCCACATGCCAAAAGCCCTCCCATCAACGAGTTGTACGTAACCGTGTTTCTATCGTCTAGCCCGTAGAAGACCTTCTTTGCATCAGAGATAAAACCAAGTTTTGCATACATATCCAACAATGGGCTCCCAACAAAAAGATAAGACTCAAACCCAAGCTTGATAACCTGAACATGAATCTGCTTGCCCAAACTAACATTTCCATTGCTAGAAGAAAGTTTCAGCATTGTCATCAACGTAACCCTAGTCAAATTAAAAGAGTAATCTTTCATCATCGTTTTATAAGCCTTGACAGCTGAACCAACCAGCCCACTCAAGGAGTACCCTTCAATGAGAACGTTCCAAGTGACACCATCACGATCGGGAAGTTTCTCAAAGGTACTTTCCATCTCTGAGATGTGCCCAGATTTTGAATAAGCCAAAAGAAGATTGTTCCAGGAGAAAAGGTTTGGGTGGGGAATTCCGTCGAACACTCGGCGTGCATACGTGGAGCTTCTGATTACAGCATACGCGTGGACAATGTTGTTATGCAAAAACGTCTCTGGATGAGGAAGAGCTCTGATAATGTTCCCGTGGATCATCTTCACATGGCGACTCTGATTTCTAGCTCCCATCCCAATGCATTGCTTTATCTGAGCAGAGTAGTAGTTCGACGCCATAGTCATCCGTTACTTTTGTTTTTTTTCTCGTTACACTAAGAATATAACCAAATCTGAACTAAACCAACCGGTTTAATTGAATAAACCAGAGACATCCATGTCACTTTCTGGCTTCGCACTGGTAAACTCGTGTAATGACGTAATAAGGTGTAATACAACGAACTTAAATAAATGGATTTGTAAACGAACAAAAAGCAATCTGAAACAAAACTCATCAAACTTTGTAAACTGGTGTAAAATACAACAAACTCATACTCTACTGATTCTAACTTTTTGACGCCAAGAGGTTATATATGAACCAAAACAATATCAAAGATCCGAACTTTTTTATATGGTATTAACCCATGAAAAACAGAGAAAAAGAAACAGAGGAAGCTGCATAATCGAGAGATTAGGACTCTAAATAAGCAAACTGTGAGTAGCAGAGAAGATTAAAGAGAACATGAATCTGGTACCTCAAACTTGAAGCTATAAACGAAAATAATCATACATTCAATTCAACTATTACAAGAGTCTAAACGATGGAGAAACATATTTGTAGAAGAACAAAGACATCAACTATTATTATACATAACTCTACTAATCAATAAAGAAAAAAATAATCTTTACAAGAATCATATCAGTGTTGACAAGGGCTCTGGCTGAACTCATCAAACTCTTGAAATTAAGACATACTCTTAATTTCGCAAAGCATCTGTCTAATTTTCTCCAGTTGCAGGGCCAAATCCTTGGGATTCTTAGTCTGAAGCTTTGCTGCCAACTTATGATTGACATCTCTAGGTACGAAGCTATGCCTCAACAATGTCAACGCGTCTTTTCTCTCGTCTGGTTCCGACGCAAAACAGGTCATGAGAAAGTTTTTTGCATCGCAAGGAAGATTACTCGGAAACAGTGGCTCGTAGCAATTCATGAGATCCTCCAAGTAATCGTTTGTATGCCACCATGGTCTCTTTCCAGTGTACATCTCCAACACAACACATCCCAACGACCATAGGTCCAGTCCTTTCCCTATCTCGCCGTGAGAGATCGATTCAGGGGACATATAGATCGGTGTTCCAGCAAACGGTTGATCAGGGTGCCACCACTTAGTGTCTCCCTCTTTCTTCGACAACCCGAAATCAGAAATCTTCAATTCGTAAGACCATCTCCACGCACCCTTCTTGTAGTCGTAGACACGGCTTGGGAAAACAAGGATGTTTTCGGGTTTGAGATCGCAGTGAACATAGCCGTGTCCGTGAATCGTGGCTAAACCCTCGAGAAGCATACGTGTAAACTCTCTGATCATCGGCTCAGGCAATTTCCCGTATTTAAAACGGTTCAAGAAAGTGCTTAAGCTTCCTTCAGCCGCGTACTCCATGAGAATCTTGTATTCCACGTAACCCTTGTGGTTGACTTTCGCTTGCACTCCGTTCCCGTAGCATTGGACGATTCTCGAACATCCTTTGAATTTTGATAAGATGTGAAACTCTTTGTAGAGAGCCTTGGCGTGTTCATCGTCGGAGGTTTTCACGGCTGCGTGGAGAGTTTTGCCGTCGCCTTGTCTTTCGTACTTGAAGAGGCTCACCGAACCAAATGAACCTTGTCCCAGAAACTTTTCGAACTCCAAATCTAACACCACCATCGCAACAAATAGAAAAAGCTAAGCTTTGAAATCTGAGAGTAGCTTGGGGAGGAACTTATAACGAGATTAAACCGACTTCAACCCTAGTTTCCTTTTTTCTTTTCTGTTTTTTAAATTTATTTACAAAGGAAAAAAAAGTAAATTTTGATAAAAGTATTTTCCTTTTCTCACGGAATGAAAATGTTGAGCTGCGGAAAAAAGTTAATAACAAAAAAGTACCGTTGTGATTTTTTTCTATGCAACAGGATTTATCATCAAAATTAAGTATAGGTTTTTATTAAAGGTTTTTGATTTATTTATGATAAAGAATATATTTAACTAATCAACAAATTTTATCAAAGAAAAATATAATAATAATAAATTTTATTAATAAGGTTTTATCTACTACTCAGATTTATCATTTTTTACTATTTTTTTTGTTAAACTTTTTTAATTTATCAATGATAAATGATATAATTCTACTGATCATCAAACTTTATCAAAAAAAAAACAAAGACTAATGACAAATTGTGATTCACAATTAATTGAGCTTTTCCATTACTCTCTTGATAATTAATTTGGGTATCTATTATCCTGATAATTATAAAATTTGAATAGTCGAAATCTGGACGAAATCTGAATTAGAGTTGCGGACCCTAATTTAAATACAAATAATGGTGGACCAAATATATATATATATATACAAATAAAAAAACTATTATGCAAATAAAGAAATATTTAGTAGGATATTTTATTCTGTAATTTTTAAGGACATTATCAGAAATATCCTTTTTTCCATGCCCTTTTTTAAAAATAACCTTCTATGTTGATCATTTTCAAAATTATCCCTCTTTGTGTACAAAATGACCAAATTACCATTTTTTTAGTGACAGCAAGAATGTACAGTAACCAAAATCGAAAGAATTTCCCGCCAAAAAAATGAAAAGTATTCCCGCCAAAAAATTTTCTTTTTTTTTTTGCAAAAATCGAAAAAATTTCCCGTCAAAATGACGAAATTAAATTTTTCCGCCAAAATTTTTGAAATAAAAACCTTTTACTAACCTTGTAAACGCTTTTACAAGGTTTTTTAAATGTTTAAAAGGTTTTTAAATAAAAGCGTCTACAAGGTTTTTAAAAGGGTTTTAAAAAGTTTTTAAAAGGTTTTAAAATATTTTTAAAAGGTTTTAAAGGATTTTTAAAAGGTTTTAAAGGACTTTTAAAAAGTTTTTTATAAGGTATTTACAAAGTTTTTAAAAGGCTTTTCGAAATCTTATAAATATTTTGAAGAAGGGAGAAGCAATGTTATAAAAGCTTTTAAAAACCTTTTAAAAACCTACCTTGTAATTTTTTTTTTGCGAGAAATTTTTTTTAGTCAAAAATAATTTTCTAAATTTTGAAAAATATGTTGGAAATTTTTTTGGCGGGATAATTTTGTTTTTTAATTTAAGGGTAAAATGGTTATTAAAAAATAAATGATGTAAAAATGAAATGGCCAAAAAAGAGAGTATTTTTTAAAAGGAGTATATCAAAAAAGGTATTTTTAACAAATTCTCAATTTTTAATATGAAGAATTATTTTATTATGCCAGTCAAATTTTTATGTTAATTATGCAATTAGATGACTAAAAATTGTTATATAATATTATTTTTCTAAGTATAATATAAAAACTTTTGAATGTTAAAAATCATTTTGTAAATAATCATAATCTCATCTACTTGTATTATATTGAACTAGTACTATTAATTTGGATTTTTTTTGGTTAAAAGCCAAATTCAATATCATGAAAGTAGAGATGCAAAACATGTAGAAAATATACAAATAGCCAAAAATTATAATAAAATCATTACAAAGGGTTTACTCGTTACTAATGGAGTCTACCCTCTACTCTTCATTAGATCTTGTATTCACTCCGTAAGAGGAGTTGTGTTGACCCTAAGGGCTGGTGTGAAGTCGGAGTAAAGTTTTCAACTGTATCAAGCAGATTGTAGGAATATCGTGGATTTGAATCATATGTCTAATGATTCCACAAAGTTTAAAACACAAATTCAAAATGTTGGAGTCTCTACTAATTTTTTTTAACTCTCAAATTTTTATTTTAATCTTGTATTTCTCATAATTAGTCTCTTAAATATTAAAATATAAATTGATATAATGATAATTTTGTTGGTAGTTTAAAGTAATCACATTCTAATACAACAAAAAGTACCCATACTCAGCAAATTGGCATTATTAATTGTTAGAATGGGTGNTTAAAAACCTTTTAAAAACCTACCTTGTAATTTTTTTTTTGCGAGAAATTTTTTTTAGTCAAAAATAATTTTCTAAATTTTGAAAAATATGTTGGAAATTTTTTTGGCGGGATAATTTTGTTTTTTAATTTAAGGGTAAAATGGTTATTAAAAAATAAATGATGTAAAAATGAAATGGCCAAAAAAGAGAGTATTTTTTAAAAGGAGTATATCAAAAAAGGTATTTTTAACAAATTCTCAATTTTTAATATGAAGAATTATTTTATTATGCCAGTCAAATTTTTATGTTAATTATGCAATTAGATGACTAAAAATTGTTATATAATATTATTTTTCTAAGTATAATATAAAAACTTTTGAATGTTAAAAATCATTTTGTAAATAATCATAATCTCATCTACTTGTATTATATTGAACTAGTACTATTAATTTGGATTTTTTTTGGTTAAAAGCCAAATTCAATATCATGAAAGTAGAGATGCAAAACATGTAGAAAATATACAAATAGCCAAAAATTATAATAAAATCATTACAAAGGGTTTACTCGTTACTAATGGAGTCTACCCTCTACTCTTCTTTAGATCTTGTATTCACTCCGTAAGAGGAGTTGTGTTGACCCTAAGGACTGGTGTGAAGTCGGAGTAAAGTTTTCAACTGTATCAAGCAGATGATAGGAATATCGTGGATTTGAATCATATGTCTAATGATTCCACAAAGTTTAAAACACAAATTCAAAATGTTGGAGTCTCTACTAATTTTTTTTAACTCTCAAATTTTTATTTTAATCTTGTATTTCTCATAATTAGTCTCTTAAATATTAAAATATAAATTGATATAATGATAATTTTGTTGGTAGTTTAAAGTAATCACATTCTAATACAACAAAAAGTACCCATACTCACCAAATTGGCATTATTAATTGTTAGAATGGGTGATAGATATCTGATTGGGGAATCATTGCTTCTCCCTTCTTCAAAATACAAAATTATGCCAAAATAGTCTGATGTGACATATCCTGAAAAGTTAGTATGTCCAATATAATATTTACTTTACTATTAACATAGATTAATACCCCTATTTTAAAAATCAGTTGCCTAGACGGCTGTGTAATCTCCGCCGCGATTTTAACCAAATCGGACTACTTAATCGCTACCCCATTTTTAGCCGTTAGGCGTTGAAAATCATTAAAGTCAACGATTTTTAACAAAAAAAAATTAACTCAGTTTGAAACCAAACGAATTTAATCAGCTAAGTAAGCCCATATAAGGCCCACACTATAAGAAAAAGAAACGAGGTAGGATTATTTATAGAGTAAAAGTTGGGTAGTTGCTTCTTCCCTTGTCGATGTAAATCATTATTACACTATACACGTAGGTAGGGATGTTGTGGTGGGTAAAAAAACCCAGCTCGGCCCGAACCCGAAAAAAGTCTACTCAGAAAAAGCCCGATCTCATAAAACCGAATAGATATTAGATTTTGTGGGTAAATCCGAATGGGTTTTTAGTTTTGTGGGTAAACCCATGGGTACCCGATTTTTTTTATCTTATATGATGTATTTTGCATTTTGTATTATGAATTTTTGTGTCTTTAGCTTTTTGGTACCAAATATGATTTATATTATGTATATTGTTTATTTTATTATATTTATGATAATTTTCAAAAATTTATAATTTTATATTATATAGATAAAATATACCAAATATATTTAAGAGTTTCAAAAATTACAAGAAATTATTATTAATCGAATAAATGATAAAACTTACAAGATTATTATGTAACTAATGACTTTTCAGTTTTCATAAGATAAAACAAAAATTTTGCGAAGCCTCAAAAATAAAAAAACTCCAAGAAAAATTTCTTGGAGTTATTTTTGCATCAGATAACGATCGATACTTGCCACAAGCTTGCCACGCGCCTTAACCCATTCCTCAATCATGTTCGTACACGTGTCTCTCATCCACAGCCTTATCATCAACCCATCACAATCTCAATTTCACACAAAGCTAACAAAGAAAAGAAAAAAATCCATTCGTCTTTTCCAATTTTCTCGGCGAAGAGAACTTTTTCCAAACAGTTTCTAAATCTAATCAAAGTCAAAAAAAATACTTAAAGAAGAGAAAGGACATCTTTTATCACATATGATTTTTTTTTGAAGTCTCTAAAATGGTTCGGGTACCCATAACCCAATAAAATAAACTCGAATAGGACTCTCTAAAATGGGTACCCGAACCATTTAAAACCCATGAAATTTTAACATAATAATCAGATCTTTGGGTTTCTTATTTTTCATGGGTCCCGGGTACCCATCGGGTTAAAACCCATTCTTAACATCCTTGTGTAAGTCAAAACAATAAATTTGAACACTATTTTTATGATGTAACTATAATTAACTCCAGTAGTGTATCAACAACTCCTTTATTTTTAAAGTTTTCATGTTCATCTCATCTAATTATTTATTTTGACACCTAATTTGGCTCATATTTAATTAATTATATGTGTTCTGGACTATAATATAAGCTACGTGTGTTCATATAATATAATTCAAGAATGATTTTGACAAAATCTATATATATATACAACATAAATATTTAATTTAATAAAATAATATATAAAATTAGTTCCCGATTAAATTCCGTGTAATCTCCGATTTATTCGCTAGGCGCTAGGCCCAGCCTCGCCGCCCGACTAGCGCCTAGCGATTTTTAAACCAGGAATCAATACACTGCTACAATTTATTAGTTTATACTGATATGCTCAAATTAACCCTAGAGCTACTCTCTCAAACAAGAGATCAATGTAGTACTTAGGGGTCGAATCCACAGAGACTCAAGATCAAACACAATAAATTATAGAGTTTTTGATATTACGCTAAACAGATTAAATTGTAATAAAAACAAAAGAAGAAAATGCAAAATATTAAATCAAGGTGTTGTGAAATCAGGAAATCAAAAGATTAAGCCTAGGGAATTTAATGCAATAAAAATCATATCTAGAACTCTAAAATTTTTGGTAAAATAATTCAGTTCTTACTGCAATTATTATCTAAATTTAAAACCAGAAAATCCAAATCTCTTTGTAAAATTCTAAGTTAAAAATCAGCTTTAAAAATAGGTTTAGATAAGTTCACAAAATCACTAATCTAAATCTCTTTGTAAAAAGTAATTTTGTTCATCAATGGTTTTAATCAGGAAAACAATTATAGTCTCATATCAATTAATTTCCCTAAGATAATAATTCTAGGTGATCAATCAAGAATTATTGTGAAGAACAACCAAAGATGAAGATCATAAAAGATTAAGAACCCTAAAAATCACAGATCTAATAAATCATAAAAACCCTGTGAAATACCCTAAACCTAACAAGCAAACTACTCAGACATGTTTAATGAAGAACAAGACATCATACTGAATAATAAGCAATAGATATTAAAAAATAAGAAGGGAGTTCAAGAATTCTTCTCTACAAAGCAGCTCTGATCTCTTTCTCTCCCAAAAGCTCTCAATATCTCTCTCTCAAAAACTGGATAGAAAATAACTTCCTAAACTAATACTTAAGGGTTTTCTAAAACCCAAAAACACTATTTATATGTCCTAAAACNTTTAAAAATCAGCTTTAAAAATAGGTTTAGATAAGTTCACAAAATCACTAATCCAAATCTCTTTGTAAAAAGTAATTTTGTTCATCAATGGTTTTAATCAGGAAAACAATTATAGTCTCATATCAATTAATTTCCCTAAGATAATAATTCTAGGTGATCAATCAAGAATTATTGTGAAGAACAACCAAAGATGAAGATCATAAAAGATTAAGAACCCTAAAAATCACAGATCTAATAAATCATAAAAACCCTGTGAAAAACCCTAAACCTAACAAGCAAACTACTCAGACATGTTTAATGAAGAACAAGACATCATACTGAATAATAAGCAATAGATATTAAAAAATAAGAAGGGAGTTCAAGAATTCTTCTCTACAAAGCAGCTCTGATCTCTTTCTCTCCCAAAAGCTCTCAATATCTCTCTCTCAAAAACTGGATAGAAAATAACTTCCTAAACTAATACTTAAGGGTTTTCTAAAACCCAAAAACACTATTTATATGTCCTAAAACACGTCAGGGACTTGTGTTGTAATTTAGGAAAACTTTGGGTAAAATTGTAAAATTTCCAATTTCTTCTTTCTCTCGTCGGATAAACATGGGCGTCGACCGATGCTCCTTCGGTGTCGGTCGACGCTGCTACTGTGATCCGAGTCCAAGTTCTTTTCCTTCTGTAAAATGCTCCAAAGTTATCCAAATAGCTCCACTTTGCTTCTTCCGTGCCAAATTCCTAAATAACCTGTAAAGACCCAAAAACAATCCTAGAAACAAATGAAAAGACTCAAAAAACACACTTATATCATGGTTAAAAACCGTAAAAACCATGATATATCATCTCCCCCAGACTTAGCCTTTGCTTGCCCTCAAGCAAAACAGAAACTTAGACCTGTGAAAGAGGTTTGAAAACATAGGAACTCCCTCAACTGCAGACAACTGATCTTCACACTCTTCATTGCCTTAACTCTCAAGAACTTACGTTATATACTTTGTCATTTGAAAAGCATCAACATTCCTTACTCAAATCCCATAATCCTCTAGAATCTCTAGTCTCACCATTGTCATCTCATTACATAAATTAAAGCAAATACAGGTGAGTTCTTACCTTGGTGTATTGATCAGTGGCATATGGACTCTCTTCAGACCAAGACATTCTTCATACATCTCCTTCCCTCTCCCTTTTCTCACTTTTAATGATTTGTTTTTTTTTTGTTTTTTTTTTTATATTTTTTTTCTAATCAAAGATGTAAGCGAATACCTGGGTCATTGGTAATTTACCTATCCCTCGCTTCCAAGCTTTGTGTGATCATTTGATTCAAGAATAGAATAATGAGGTCACATGTAATTTATCTACCTCTCTAAACTGATCAAAATCATCTCATCTTTTATTCTTCCTTTTTTTCTGATCTTTCTATTTTTTTACACAACACTGAAGAGAAGAGAGAGGGGGAACATACTTTGAAAACTTGCACTGTCTTGTATGGCCTGAAGAAGAAGTCAAGTCCACTGATTTCCAACCCCAAAGTAAGAAATTAAGTCCGGTTAAAATCCTGATAAAAGTTGAGACAATGTTAGTTTAACTAGATATCCTTTGAATAAGGGCTTTCAGAATTGTTGATACAACTCATAGTCTTTTCCACACTTCAGTTCTGAGGTCAAGCTTAGTCAAGAGTCATTAGAGTGTTAGCCAAAGAACAGTAGTCATTAGTTAGAGATCATAATTCCAAAATTTTGAAAAATTTGACTCAATAAAAACAAAAATTGTGTTGAAAATTTTGAATGAAAAGATGAATTTCCTCGGGTTACCTATGGTGTCGACCGATGCCAGAGTGGTGTCGATCGACACCCTCGGCGAACAGTGAATTTGGCCGAAACTCCTTAGTTGCAGTTAGTTGTGTTCTTGTGTTGTCGGATCAATCCTTTTGATGTTAGTTCTGTTAAGAAGCACTCAAACATAAACACAAGTTAAAAGCAACATGATAGATAGATAATTCATAAGTTCACACAAATTTCAAACACAAACTGACTCAATGCAAGAATAAAAATGACTCAATCCTAAAAAGAGAAAGAAAAAAAATAAATAAAGAAAACCATGATCAGGGGCTAGTAGAAACAACATCATCATCAGAGACGGATTCAACAGGTGACCTGTGCCTAGTACGACCAAGGCAACGGCAACAAGACAATCGAGCAATCGCGTTCCAGATGGCACGCATGGTGGATGTCTGGTACTCCTGGTAGGAGGTAGGACTCATAGTAGTAAAAGGTTGTGGAGGCTCAGGAAAAGGGGAAAAATCAGATGCTGAAGTACCAGAAGAAGAACCAATCTCAAAACCCCCAGCAGGGTTAGGACCATCTAAGTCCTCAGCATGTGCAGCAGCAGCAGTAGCCCGTGAAGTCCGATGGCAACGGGAAGGAGGAGCAGTGACAAGGTCAGCAGCGGACGGTAGAAAACGCAACTGCTCTGGATCATCTCCAATAGTAGTGAGGTCTAGTCGGGGAAGACGTATCAGATGCTCTCCAGTCTCATCCCTGAATCTCCACAACAAACTTGGCTTCATCCAGGTTGTACTCCTCATATACTGCTCATCCATGAGAACCCGCTGTGGCAGCATACTGTACCCGTCAGTCGGAACGTTCTTCCACTGAAGAATAGTTGTGATAAGGCTCCCAACATACTCAATCTTGCGGCCGCGACCCAAAAACGGCTTGCTCTGAAGATCAACCAAGTAATGTGCAAAAACAGCCCCGTAGTTGGGCTGAAGGATCCTGCCACACAGTCAAATCCGGAATCAATCGTCCAATCCCAATATCCAATAGATAAAGCTCAGCAGCTCTCATCTTGTTAGGCTCCATCTTACACTAAAAAGTGGTCCTAATAACCCGAAGAACGTATCGAAGTGCGGGATGGCGAACATCTGTCTGAACACTCTTCTTAGAGTCATAAACTCCATTTCCTATATAAGACCACAAAACACCAACATCTGAATAGGTTTGAGGCAAAACAGTACCTTCGTAAAAACGTGGTCAGTCAAACACATCACATATCTCCTACAACCTAATCGTGTACTGTTTTCCCTCAATAAAGAAACGCAACCAACCATCTTGTGCCTCTGGTGCCTGCTCATTAGCATAAACAACTCTAACACTAGCCATAAACTGTCTGACTAGATCCGGATAGTAATCGTACTGCTTAGTGCAAATAGTCCCCAGATGTATCCTATCTATCAATCTCATGACCTCATCATAAATTCCAAGTCTACGCAGAAGAGCAGGATCAACAAACTTGGTTGGTTCAATTTCTACTCCTAACCAAGCATTATACAACATTGTCTCATACTCTCCCCAAACATCTAATGGTTTGTTGATAAATTCAGCCTTCTTAAGTTTTGCAAGAGGGTTTTCCCATACTTGTTGAGTTGGGATTGGCTCATTTTCAGATTTGGGCCATGGGAAACGAGATTGGATGGGAGAAGGAAGGGAAAGGTATGGGAGAGTGGAGGGATGACTTGCCGGAGTTGGCGGAGGTGACCGGCGAGCTGATCGGCGAGAGGAGGAAGGTTGGTCGGCAGCGGTTCTGGCCTTCTTTCTCTGCGACATAACTTCAAACCGCAAAATTGACACTGGATCCGGGTAGAGGAGAGAATATCGAGTGGATTAGGGCTTTGAATCACTCAAAACGGATCGGAAACGAGAGAGTTACGGTGAATTGAAGCTGTTCGGCGGTTATGTTGCAAATGGGAGGAAGAAGAAAGCTTGACGGTTTATATCGGGTCTTCCTCGGTTTTAACGGTATCGATCGATTCCCAGTAAGTGACATTGATGATGCTACTTTTGTCGGACCCGGCCCAGTGGCAAATTCAGGGCCATTTTCGCAAACCCAAATTGCTTAAACCCATTAAACTTTTCTTCTATCACCTGCGATCCAATAACGGTGCCGATCGATACCCAGGTGGTATCGATCGATGCTGAGGCTTGATCAATGGTATCCGAAACTTTTTCCTTTGATTTTTTTTTTCTGAAACAATAAAACTCAAAACCACAAATTAATATGTTAGTAATCCTAAAAATTGAAAATAAAAAAAAATTCCTACTAGTGGGTTGCCTCCCACTCAGCGCTTGTTTTAAGTCATTAGCTGGACTTGGCAACGGATTAGGCGGAGGGTGCTTCGTCCAGACGCACAATGTGTCCGTCCGGTATCTCTGCTTTCGCCAAATAATGTTTCACCCTTTGGCCATTAACAGTGAACTTCTCTCCTTTGGAATTCAGCAACACAATGGCTCCATATGGTCTAACTTCTTGGACAGTAAAAGGACCAGACCAACGGGAACGGAGTTTACCCAGAAATAGCTTCAAGCGAGAATTGTAAAGGAGTACCTGGTCATTAGGTTCAAAGTGCCTGGAGATGATCTTCTTATCATGATATGCCTTGGTTCTCTCCTTGTACAGCTTTGAATTCTCAAATGCATGAAATCTCAGCTCATCCAACTCATTCAACTGCACTAACCTTCTCTCTGAAGCTGTCTTGGCATCAAAATTCATTAACTTAACTGCCCAGGCTGCCTTGTGCTCTAACTCCACCGGAAGATGACATGCTTTCCCATAAAGCAGATGAAAAGGTGTGGTGCCAAGTGGTGTTTTATATGCAGTCCTATATGTCCAAATTGCATCATCAAGCTTTGCAGCCCAATCCTTCCTTGTAACACCAACTGTTTTCTCAAGAATCTCCTTAATCTACCTGTTAGAAAGACTCTACTTGCCCACTAGTCTGAGGGTGATATGGAGTAGCCACTCTATGTTGAACTCCATACTTTTTCAGCAGATTATCAAACACTTTATTGATAAAGTGCTTACCTCCATCACTGATGACAATTCGAGGCACTCCAAACCTTGGAAAGATAATGGTCTTAAACAGCTTAANTTCCTACTAGTGGGTTGCCTCCCACTCAGCGCTTGTTTTAAGTCATTAGCTGGACTTGACAACGGATTAGGCAGAGGGTGCATCATNTGAAGATGGAAATGGTCCCATAAAGTCAATACCCCAACAATCAAACACTTTAACTTCAAGAATGAAGTTTTGTGGCATCTCATTCCTCTTGATAATCTGACCTTTCCGCTGACAAGCATCGCATCTTGAGACATATTCATGAGCGTCTTTGAACATCGTTGGCCACCAGAAGCCTGCTTGGAGGACCTTGGACACTGTTTTGAATGTAGCAAAATGTCCTGCATAGTCAGACCCATGACAATGAAACAAAACATCAGGTACCTCAGTCTCTGCCAAACATCTTCTGTAAACTCCATCACTGCAATGCTTATATAAATAAGGTTCATCCAAATAATATTTCCTAAGCTCTCTCAAGAACCTCTTCTTGTTATAGCCAGTGAATTGCTCTGGTTCTACCTCAGCAGCAAGATAATTGGCAATATCAGCATACCAGGGTGGATTGGAGCTAGCCACAGCAGCTAAATCTCCATCATACGACCAGTCTGTCTCTGGAAAGCATGGGTGTCGACCGATGCTATGGTGGTATCGATCGGCACCACCTGCATCCGAGGACAGACACTTGTTTTCATCAGTTGAAGACCCTGTATCCACAAAATAGACGTGTTTCTCAGGCAAACAGTCTTGGATTGGCACATCATCATCAATTCTAATCCTAGANCAGAAATAGCTTCAAGCGAGAATTGTAAAGGAGTACCTGGTCATTAGGTTCAAAGTGCCTGGAGATGATCTTCTTATCATGATATGCCTTGGTTCTCTCCTTGTACAGCTTTGAATTCTCAAATGCATGAAATCTCAGCTCATCCAACTCATTCAACTGCACTAACCTTCTCTCTGAAGCTGTCTTGGCATCAAAATTCATTAACTTAACTGCCCAGGCTGCCTTGTGCTCTAACTCCACCGGAAGATGACATGCTTTCCCATAAAGCAGATGAAAAGGTGTGGTGCCAAGTGGTGTTTTATATGCAGTCCTATATGTCCAAATTGCATCATCAAGCTTTGCAGCCCAATCCTTCCTTGTAACACCAACTGTTTTCTCAAGAATCTCCTTAATCTACCTGTTAGAAAGACTCTACTTGCCCACTAGTCTGAGGGTGATATGGAGTAGCCACTCTATGTTGAACTCCATACTTTTTCAGCAGATTATCAAACACTTTATTGATAAAGTGCTTACCTCCATCACTGATGACAATTCGAGGCACTCCAAACCTTGGAAAGATAATGGTCTTAAACAGCTTAAGAACCACTGCAGAATCATTCTTTGGACATGCAATTGCTTCAACCCACTTGGAGACATAATCAACAGCAACTAGGATGTAATTGTTCTTGTATGAAGATGGAAATGGTCCCATAAAGTCAATACCCCAACAATCAAACACTTTAACTTCAAGAATGAAGTTTTGTGGCATCTCATTCCTCTTGATAATCTGACCTTTCCGCTGACAAGCATCGCATCTTGAGACATATTCATGAGCGTCTTTGAACATCGTTGGCCACCAGAAGCCTGCTTGGAGGACCTTGGACACTGTTTTGAATGTAGCAAAATGTCCTGCATAGTCAGACCCATGACAATGAAACAAAACATCAGGTACCTCAGTCTCTGCCAAACATCTTCTGTAAACTCCATCACTGCAATGCTTATATAAATAAGGTTCATCCCAATAATATCTCCTAAGATCTCTCATGAACCTCTTCTTGTTATAGCCAGTGAATTGCTCTGGTTCTACCTCTGCAGCAAGATAATTGGCAATATCAGCATACCAGGGTGGATTGGAGCTAGCCACAGCAGCTAAATCTCCATCATACGACCAATCTGTCTCTGGAAAGCATGGGTGTCGCCGATGCTATTATGGTATCGATCGGCACCACCTGCATCCGAGGACAGAAACTTGTTTTCATTAGTTAAAGACATTGTATCCACAAAATAGACGTGTTCCTCAGGCAAACAGTCTTGGATTGGCACATCATCATCAATTCTAATCCTAGACAAGGGATCAGCAACACCATTCTCAATCCCTTTCTTATCCTTCACTTCAATGTCAAACTCTTGAAGTAGAAGAATCCATCTCAAAAGTCTAGGCTTTGCATCCTTCTTCTGCATCAAATACTTCAAAGCAGCATGATCAGTATGAACAATGACTTTGGATCCAACTAGATAAGAACGGAATTTTTCAAAAGCAAACACAACCGCCAACAACTCCTTTTCTGTTGTTGCATAATTTCTTTGTGCATCATCAAGTGTTCTGCTTGCATAGTAAATTGCATGAAGCTTCTTGTCTCTGCTCTGTCCCAGCACTGCTCCCACTGCATAGTCACTAGCATCACACATAACTTCAAATGGGAGATCCCAATCTGGTGGCTGAACAATAGGAGCACTCACAAGTTCTTGCTTAATCCTTTCAAAGGCTATCATGCACTCATCAGTGAATTCAAACTTGACATCTTTGCACAGCAAAGCAGAAAGTGGTCTAGCAATCTTGCTGAAATCCTTGATAAATCTCATATAGAAACCTGCATGCCCAAGAAAACTCCTTACTGCCTTCACATTCTCTGGCATTTGAAGACCTGTCATCGCCTCTATCTTAGCGCGGTCAACTTCAATACCAGCTTCTGAAACTCTGTGACCAAGCACTATACCATCTCTAACCATAAAATGGCACTTCTCCCAATTGAGCACTAAATGATTCTCCTCACACCTTGCTAACACCTTGCATATATTTTCTAAACAGTTCTTGAATGAAGACCCATAAACTGAAAAATCATCAATGAATACCTCCATATAGTCTTCAATCATATCAGTGAAGATAGACATCATGCATCTCTGAAATGTCGCAAGAGCATTACAGAGACCAAAGAGCATTCTTCGGTAAGCAAAGGTGTCATAGGGGCAAGTGAAAGTGGTCTTCTCTTGGTCATCAGGATGAATCAGAATTTGGAAGAACCCGGAATAGCCATCCAAAAAGCAGTAGTATGGATGATTGGCTAACCTCTCAAGCATTTAGTCAATGAAGGGCAGCGGGAAGTGATCTTTTCGGGTTGCAGCATTCAGCTTCCTGTAATCTATGCACATCCGGTGTCCGGTGATTGTCCTTGTAGGGATCAGCTCATTCTTGTCATTCTTCACAACTGTGACTCCACCCTTCTTAGGAACAACATGTACTGGACTAACCCAATTGCTGTAAGATATTAGATAGATGATCCCATCATTCAGCAATTTCATGATCTCTTTCTTGACAACATCTTGCAAATTGGGATTCAGCCTCCTCTGATGCTCAATGGATGTCTTAGCTCCTTCCTCAAGATGAATCCTATGCATGCACAAGTCTGGAGAAATCTCTGCAATATCATCAAGAGAATAACCAAGAGCCTTGCAAAACTTGCGCAGCTTGCTTAGCAGTAAAGTGAGCTCTGCATTGTTTAAGGAAGCATTAACTATAACAGGAAAAGAAGAATTTTCACCCAAGAATACATACCTTAAACCAGCAGGAAGTGGCTTGAGATCAAGCTTTGGAGCTTTCTCTAAACTCCAATCAGAAAAATTTTCAGCTTGTGAAGAAGTACTAACCAATTCTTCTTTAGCAACCAGCTTCTTCACTTGTTCATTAGCATCAAGTAGCTTGACATACCCAGCAGCAATGTCATCTAGATGCTCAATCTCTTCTACAGAACTAACCAATGCTCTTTCAAGTGGGTCTTCAGGATGCAGCTCCTTGAATACCTCTTCAGAAAGATTAGACAAAGTGTCTACATAGAATGTCTGACCAGCAATGGTTGGCCTCTTGGCCAGCTTGTCCATGTCAAAGCGCATTTGTAGATCACCAATATTAAGCCCAATTTGTCCCTTCTTGACATCAATTATAGCTCCAGCAGTGGCTAAGAATGATCTTCCGAGGATAAGAGGGTCCTTAGGTTCTTCTTCATACTTGAGTACCACAAAATCAGTAGGTATCAAGCATTCACCAATCTTAATTGGAACATCTTCAATTACACCATCAGGAATGCGAATTGAACGATCAACAAGGATAAGAGTGAGCTTGGTAGGCTTGAAGTCTGTCATACNAAAGAAGAATTTTCACCCAAGAATACATACCTTAAACCAGCAGGAAGTGGCTTGAGATCAAGCTTTGGAGCTTTCTCTAAACTCCAATCAGAAAAATTTTCAGCTTGTGAAGAAGTACTAACCAATTCTTCTTTAGCAACCAGCTTCTTCACTTGTTCATTAGCATCAAGTAGCTTGACATACCCAGCAGCAATGTCATCTAGATGCTCAATCTCTTCTACAGAACTAACCAATGCTCTTTCAAGTGGGTCTTCAGGATGCAGCTCCTTGAATACCTCTTCAGAAAGATTAGACAAAGTGTCTACATAGAATGTCTGACCAGCAATGGTTGGCCTCTTGGCCAGCTTGTCCATGTCAAAGCGCATTTGTAGATCACCAATATTAAGCCCAATTTGTCCCTTCTTGACATCAATTATAGCTCCAGCAGTGGCTAAGAATGATCTTCCCAGGATAAGAGGGTCCTTAGGTTCTTCTTCATACTTGAGTACCACAAAATCAGTAGGTATCAAGCATTCACCAATCTTAATTGGAACATCTTCAATTACACCATCAGGAATGCGAATTGAGCGATCAACAAGGATAAGAGTGAGCTTGGTAGGCTTGAAGTCTGTCATACCCAGGCGAAGAGCCACTGATCTTGGCATTAAGTTGACACTAGAACCAAGATCACACAAAGATCTAGCAAATCTGTCAGTGAATATAGTGCAATCAAGAACAAAACTACCTGGATCAGGAAGCTTCTCTGGGATCTTGTTCTGGATAATAGCACTAACTTGAGCTGATATCATCATCACTCCTTGCTCAGCATTCAAATCCTTATTCACCATCCTCTTGACATATCTCCTAAGCATTGGAGAAGTCTTCACAGCATCAATCAAAGGTAGCTCAACAATAAGCTTGTCCATCATTGCCTTGCATTTAGCATCATCTAACTCTTGTTTGGACTTCCTTGGATTCTTGGGAAAAGGAACCTTGGGTTTGTAAACTCTCTCAGCAACTTGTGTGGAAGATGTGTCTTTCTGGGTTTCGGTCCGTGGTTGGCATCGATCGATACCAAGGTGGCATCGATCGATGCTGACTTCTAGTGTAGAATCCATGGTTTCGGATGGACAGGGTGTCGACCGATGCTCTTCAGTGTCGGTCGGCACTAGTTCCGCAGAAACATCCTCATCCTCTTCAACATCAATCAACTCAAGTAGATCATGAGATTGATCCTTCTGGGGTGTAGAATGGAGTTGTTTGCCACTTCTCAAGGTCACTGCATTGCATAAATGCTTGGGATTTGATTCAGTTCTCCCAGGGAGAAATCCCTCTTGCCTTTTGACGCATCCAGCTGTTTGTGCAACCTGACTTTCTAGCTTCTTGACATGAATATTCAAAGCTTCAAACTTCCCATTAAGCTCAGTGTAGATATTTTCAAGCTTCCCATTGAAGGTCACTGTCATCTGTTCTTGACCTTGCAAAAGCTGCTCAAGCATAGCTTCCACCCTACTACTCTCAGCTGTTTTTGGAGGTGGAGACTGATATGAATTGTTGCCATAGGTCCTTGTGTATCCACTGCTTTGTTGCTGCTTTTGATAGTCAGGTTTGGGAGTGAAACCAGAAGAATTGCCTTGAAAGTTACTGCGTTGGCTGTTTCCAATGTAAGGTATGTTACTTTGCTGATTTCCAAACCGCTGTCCCTGATTCCCATAGACATAGTTAACATCCTCTTCCTCACGATTTCTTTGATCATGTTCTGGCTCATATGTCCCAGTTTCAACAGCAAAGTGAACAGATTTCTTACCCACAAGGAGATTGTGCACTGAATCCAGCTTAGCATTAACAGAAGCTAACTGGTTTGAATCAAACTCTCCATGTAATCTCTTCGTTCAGCATCAGCTCTCTTAGTACTATTGCTGGAGGCCAAGTTTTCAATCAAAACTTCAGCATCTTCTGGAAATCTTGTCTTGAAATTCCCATGTCTTGCAGCATCTAAAGCCAACTGATACTTCCAGTCACACCCTCTGAAGAAAATGCTCAGCAATTGAACCCTTGAGAAACCATGGTGTGGGCAGTCCCTCTGATAAGCTTTGAATCTCACCCAAGCGGCCTTGAAAGCTTCATCTGGTCTTTGCTTGAAAGATGACAGCTTTACTCTCAACTCATCTGACATTGCATCAACATAAAAGTAGTTGAGGAAGGCTACCTTGACGTAATGCCAATTTGTCAATGATCCAGCTGGTAACTGCTTCAACCACTAAGATGCCTCTCCTACAAGTGAGTAAGGGAAAAGCTTGCAGAAGATGTAATCCTCAGTCACTCCATTAGCCTTGATACTGGTTAAAAGATCCTCAAAATGCTCTATGTGGTCCAAAGGCTTCTCATTGGGTAGGTTAGAGAAAGGTCTCTGCCCAACTAGTTGAAAGTAAGCAGGTTTCAACTCAAAATCATTGCTCTGGAATGGAGGAGGAATAATAGCAGACCGGTTCTCATACACAAGATCAGCCCGGTTGTAGTCAGCAATGGTCCTGATCAAGTCTCGGTTGTTCTCCTGTCTTCGAACCGGATTGTTGACATGGTTTGCAGCTCCACGTCTGTCTGCAGGAAGGGGGTGTCGACCGATACCATGTTGGTGTCGATTGACACCGCCGGCCTGTTCGTCAACTACCAGAATTTGGTCGTTTCCGACAGCAACTACAGCAATAATATTCCCTTCTGCATCAAGCTTTTGGCCCTGCTCATTGCACAAGTGGCCCTCTTGATCCCTCAAAGCACCATCCGCATCTGGTCTCAATATGATTGGGTTGACCATCTTGGCTGATTTGGCTACTTTTGTGTTATCACGCTCTAGTTGTCCTAACTCTTGGTTTGTAAACTTAACAACTGGACCAGTAGGATTCTTCCTGGTGTTAGGCTTAGGCATGTA
>NC_025700.1:15601320-15620703 GCF_000633955.1 Camelina sativa
CAGTTTTGATCTCTTTCTCTCCCAAAAGCTCTCAAT
Source organism: Camelina sativa (assembly GCF_000633955.1). Lineage (NCBI taxonomy): Eukaryota > Viridiplantae > Streptophyta > Magnoliopsida > Brassicales > Brassicaceae > Camelina > Camelina sativa. Next base: position 15,601,357 of record NC_025700.1, read on the forward strand.
ATCTCTCTCTCAAAAACTGGATAGAAAATAACTTCCTAAACTAATATTTAAGGGTTTTCTAAAACCCAAAAACACTATTTATATGTCCTAAAACACGTCAGGGACTTGTGTTGTAATTTAGGAAAACTTTGGGTAAAATTGTAAAACTTCCAATTTCTTCTTTCTCTCGTCGGATAAACATGGGCGTCGACCGATGCTCCTTCGGTGTCGGTCGACGCTGCTACTCTGATCCAAGTCCAAGTTCTTTTCCTTCTGTAAAATGCTCCAAAGTCATCCAAATAGCTCCATTTTGCTCCTTCCGTGCCAAATTCCTAAATAACTTGTAAAGACTCAAAAACAATCCTAGAAACAAATGAAAAGACTCAAAAAACACACTTATATCATGGTTAAAAACCGTAAAAACTATGATATATCATATACCAATTTTTATCTAGCAATTGTAGTTGGGAAAGTGAAATTATGTGCAATGTTTTTTTTGTTGTATTGAGTAGTTTCATATTATTAAAGAAAATGCTTATTATAGGTAAACTAGTTACTCTGGAGGTTACAAATATCAATTTTTAATCATGTAAAGGTCGAATGAGACAAAAGAGATATTTGAACAAAGATTTTTCGGTGAATAATTGGTAAAAACTGTAAGTACAATTAGGGTTTTCAGGTGAATATGTCTAGACATTTTTTAAGGTTTCATGGATAATTCTAACTTAGAGTTCTTTGGTTAGTGTATTTAGAAGTTTTTAGGTTTTACATAGAAGTAGGGTTTCTCCAATATGGTTTTCGAGTCAAATTTTTATTTCTTATGTATCTCTCAAAAGACTAACGTTCAATTTTGAGTAGATCGTTTCTAATTTAAAAAGTATTTCATCAAGAGTATAAACCATTCCTCTATGTTTAACTATTAATAGAGTTGTGTTTTAACTATTAATATTTTTTTTCTCAACTTAATTATTAATTTTTAAACATCCATTATTTATTAGAATTATAAATTTAACTCATTTACTTTATTATTAATCAAGCTTTCAAGGAAATTATGTATTAAAAAAAGAATGAAAATTTTAAGAGCTCGCAAGTGATGAGTTAAAATGAATTAGGATATACAGCGAATAAAATAAAAAATGTTAAAGATTATACTGAAAAATTGGTTGTTAAACTTTATCATTTTGTTCAGATATTTGCCATTACATGACATAATAGTTATTTACAATGGTATTATCAACTTAATTGATAGATTTTCAATTGTAAGATCAACTTAATTCGCAAATTTTCTTATTTTTATAGAAAATGATATAATAATATACAGATTTGGTCTTTATGGTACAATTTTGTCTTTTAAAACTTATTAAATAATTATCATTATATTATATTTTCATAAGTATATTGTTCCGCACATAATTATAACTATTTTATTAAAAAAGTAACTAACAAAAAACGAAGCAAAATATTATAAAGCACTACATTACGAATATTTAATAAAATCAAATGCTATTCAGCCAAAATTAATCTAACCAAAATAGAAATTTAAGGTGAAGTAGAGATAAATATCTATATTTTTATAATAACATCAACTATCTTTTGAATATAATGATACAAATTTTCGATCGTAGAGAAAAACATCTAACCCATATTGTAGCACAAACCATAATCTTGTCTATTAGATGGCAAACTAAAATGTTATTATGACTTATACAAAACTATCATTTTGCATTGTTAGTGTTCACAATTTCTACTCTTCTTCGGTTCTTCCACTAATCTCAAACACTTAGTAGTAGTACTAGCAGTCATAGTATCATATTCGTTAATAACATCTTTATATTATAGTACATAGTAACTTTAAATAAATAAATAAAAAGATTACAATAACTTCATATTCTATCTAACAAGAAGAAATATCATGGCTCAACCTTCATATTTGCAGCTGGAAGAGATGCTGTAACAAGAAAAAAAATTACAGAGAAGGTTTACCAAAACAAACTATTACTATTACTTGGTGAAAAAAAGAGTTAAAACAGGTTTCACTTTTGACCTGTAGCTGCTGCTTGAGGGTCGGGTGTGACATCACCAGCTCCATAGTTAATGTGGATCACGTTTTGCAAATCACCCTCCCATCCAGTTGTTTCCTATTTTGCATAAACAATTACCAACAATATCAGATTACGAGTTCGGATTTGTTCATTTTCCAGACCGCTAATACATACATACCTGTCGCTTGAATCCGCCATTTATAGGAGACAATGGTGAACTTATGGTCCGTCCGATGCTGGAAAGGGTCTGTTGCATGAATCCATGTGGTAGAGGAGGATAAGCCATTGACATATTTTGGGGGAATGGTGTTGTAGATGAAGAACCAGCTCGTAGCTGAAGTGCCTGCGCATAGAATTCAGGTTATAAGAACCTTAGTAGGATGATTCAAATGATAAGGAGAATTAGTTGAAATACTTGCAAAAATATCTTACATCTTTTGCAAGAAGACCTTCAAGGTTAAAGTCCATTTGTGGGTTCACAGTTGCAAGTTTCATCGATAAAAACTGTTTTACGCAAAAGAGTATGAGAAAAATAATTGATTACAAAAAGCAAACACAAAGTAACACTTCATTGAGAATTAGGAAATCTCATACCTCAACTTGGCGTTGTAGTGATTGTACGTAGTTTATGATTTCGTCAAGCATAACTGCCTTCCCAGTCACCTGCAAACACACATTCATTTTTCTGCATTAGCTTTGTCTCTGTTCTTACATATTTAATATCCATCACTATCAACACTTAAAAGACCTTACCTTGTTGCAACCCGGTACAAGATCTTGAAGAAACTTCATCCTTTCACTAATTTTTTCTCTCCTAATGTATAATCACAAAGTAATTAAGATGAAAATACAAGAAGAGATAGCTTCTATTCAACTTCAACTTCCAAGATAGTTTGTACCCTTTCTGCAAGACTATGGCTATTTGTGGCCTGTCCTCTTTGTGCTCGCACATGAATATATCCATCTTTTGGAGGATCAGAACTTTGTTTCCCCTGTTGTTTCCCACTGTTTGTCTTGTTTCCAGGTGAATTTGGACTTTGCTCTTTATTCCTCTTTTTATCACCATTGTTCTCTGGTTCTTCCTCAGACTGCTGAGATCTATGCGATTGAGCTGCTTCAGAATTCTACAAACAGAAACGTTATGAGTGTTAACTTTTATAAAGGCAGAGAGAGAACAAAAAAATAAAAGAGTAACTTCAAAACATCACCTGCCCATTTCTTTTCCTCTTTCTTGTGTCAAAGCCTTTGGAAGAGGTTTCCCCACCTTTCTGACCATTACCACCACTAGACTGAGTATCCTCGGACACATTCCCGGATCCAGGAACATTCAGTTTAGATTGTTCACTTGATCTAACATTTGGTTCTTTCACAACTGTACACGCATCATTGTGAGGTTCACCACCACCAACATTAAGTTCATTACTTTGGCACTGCCCTTGCCTTGTTCCACCACCTTGAAGAAACAAACCAATCGACTCAGGATTCCCAAGTGGTTGATTCACCATATCACTAAAATTCCCACCGCTAAAAAGCGAAAACCTCGCAGCACGCTCTATAAAACCTGAATCAGCCGGGAACTGAGCCATACTCGGAGGAAGGTAGCTACTCACATTCGGCAAGAAAAGACCATTATTGCCTTTAGGAGGCAACAAATTAGGCAGGTTCCAACCCATTTCAAGAGATCTATCAATATTACCCCTAAAAGAAGAAGAAGACGAAGCATTACCACCATTGCTGCTCTGGACATTAAAACCACCACCATAACCCACAGCTTGCTGAACACTAGTGGGATCATACCAAAGAGTTTGACCAAATGAATCCATCATCTGAGATGGTGAACAAGACGAAGGACAAGCTGAAATCAGATTCTCTTGAGTATATGAATCAATCGGAGCAGAGACCGGATTAGAACCCGAAACTTGCCAATCTACAGTTGGATTATCAACAGAATCATAGTTACTACTATCACGATTCCTCTTCTCTTCACTTACATCCATCTTCTTCTAAACTTGATGAACAACAACAACACCACTTAATCAATCAAAAGAGAACCTCCCCCAAGATCAACAACCACTACAAACCAGCCCATTCAACTTCGTCTTTGAAGATACAGTGAACAAGACACAATCCTCCACCACCTTCAAGTAGATACAATTGATTCAAATGAAAGAACAAGAGAAACCCAAATCAATAGATTTATCCGTACGAAACTCCAAAAAAACCCTAAACCAGATTGAAGCTTATATATATAATCAGAAGTAAAAAAAGAGTCAGGGAGAAAAAGATACCCATAGTTTTCAGAATCTGTGCCACTTTTTTCTGAACAAAGTTTGAATCTTTATCCCTCAATTTCTAACACAAAGGAAAAAGCTTTATGGGTCCTTTGGGTCAGATACTAAAAAAACCTTTTTTTTTCTCTGTTCTTCAGCTGCAGAGAGAGAGAGAGAGAGAGAGATAAGCAAAGGAGTGGCTTTTTTTTAGAAACGGAGTAAACAAAAAGAAAAAGGAAGAAGAAGAAGAAGAAGAAGAAGAAGAGAAAAAAAATTAGGGAGAGGTAATGGATTTATACCCACGCTTGCATAAAAAACAGAGCTTTTTGATCATTAAACATAAACACCGCCATAGCCAAAGTATCCAAGCATTATTAATTTTGCAGAGACCTTTTTTTTTTTTTTGTGTGTGTAAGAGAGGGTTTAGTTTAAAAATTGAGTGATTAAATTAGTTAAATCTGTAAGAGAGGGTTTTAATTTAACACGTAATTATTCTAGTTCTAACAATCAGCTGACAGTGACAACTTTCATTTTGGGGTTGTCGCTATATTTATTTATGTTTTTAATTTATTTTCTTGTTTCTATAGTTAATGAATTAGGTTTTGTCTTGTAAAAATTCCGAAAAATACATCTAGCTTAAGCCTGTACTTTATAACATTATTATATAAAAAAATATTTTAATTTTATTCCGAATTTATTGAAGTAATATTACCGACATTAGTAATCATTCATTCAATTCTATTTCTATATCACACATTGAAAAATATAATAAAGATTATTTTTGTGAGCTTAATGCTTGCTTGCTAACATATTCATTACTTGTTTTTAGTCTGTCTTTTTAACTCGTTTTTTTTTGGTCAACACTTTTGTTTTTAACTTTTTTAGTCAGTCATGTGCATACTTTTATGATTTTGTTAGCTAGTTTCAATGTTGAATAAGTTCAAGTTTCCATATTCAAATGTTTTTTTTATATAAAAGTACTAGTAGTAAGTAGTAACAATAAATTTGTTTTCATAAGTGAGCCAAAAATGTTGAATAGTGAAAAAAAAAAAATACTAATATGCTTGCGAATAATCATAGCAATTATTGGTTTCATGTTCAATGTTTTGGATTTTGTACCGAATCATATGTAATTCTTAAAAAAATAGTTTTATTTTTCATGCACGATTTGTTGGAGATTTTATTAGTATATTTTTCTTAAAGTTATTTTTGTGTCTTTTGACCGCTTGCTTTCGCTGAAGAATATTTTTTTGCAGCTCAAGTCTAGTTGTAAAACCGTACTGCTAAGACTTACTAAAAGATTCATAGCAAACTTATACTATAATACTACTATGATGATAAGAAAAAGAATATTTCAATATTGGACAATAGTTAGATCTTTTACTCTCTCTTGGAATAGTTTAATTAGATATTCAAGCTGTGTTATACATTCTGTCAGCTTATATAGACAACTTGTGAGTTGATGAGAACCTCTTTCTTCATTATAAATTTATTTGTACGTCTTGGTTAGTCAAATAATCTACGAGATCTTCGTGGTCGATAGAGGTCTTATATTACGATTTTGTTAGCTAGAAATATATTACAATTGTTTCTTATTTTTAGGCATTTCACAAAAATATAAAAATAAAAACCTTCTATTAATGTCATAAAAATACTTAATATCATTATATGTAAATTCATAACAAAACAAAATACAAAACTTCCGGTTAACACTTGATTGAGCTTAACAAACATTAAGCCGAGATTACAAATAATTGTTAGTTTGTTACTCATTGATTAACCAGTCTCGATTCTGGTTTAACTCGGTTAGTACTTCGACACCAACACCAACAAACTACACTTTTGAGTTGAAATTTATCACTAAAATGCATGGCTTGAACAATCAAATCATATATAGATCAGCAATCTTAAGCAAGATTTAGAGTATGTTCAAACTTGCTTACATAAATCACTTTAGTCAAAAAATGTCACTGGATCTCTTGACGTTGGATTCAACATTTTCACAACCCCATGCATGTGTAAATGTAAATGATTCATTAGTACGTAGTGTTTAAAGAATTTGGAAGCACTACTTCAAGCAAACGTTAATAAATACGTTAGCTGTTTTTATACCCTTTTTTTTGTTGACAACCACTACGTTTTACATTGTTAAAAAACAAAAATCGACCGTCATACGAATACAATAAAAGACCTAGTAATTACTTTGAGCCTACGAATCCTATTTTTGCATATTCTATAACTCTCCTTTGTATGATTCCAATGAAGTGATGACAATCTCATTCAGTGCATTATATATATAGTAGTGAGCTATTCTCTTACTATTTAACTTGCGATGAGGTCAAAGATCAAAGCATACGCAAGATCTGTCCCAAATAAAAATTCATTTGGTATTTATTTTTTAAAAAAACATACTTGGTATAACTTTTTCCAAAATTACGTAAATTTAGTTTTTAACTATAACAACTTGGTATACTTTATTAACTAGGTAAATGATTATTGACGCAAATTACTTTTTTTTTTTCGCCTAACACAAAAATTATTTGTTAAATATGGTCATGGACAAGTGTAAAGGTATTAACAACTAGTAAGAAAGAAATGATTTTAAATAAAATAAAGGAAGAGTAGTAGATGGACGGTCCGGTTAGCGCAAAGATCGAGGTCATTATTAGTTGGCCTTGGGACTTGCAATTTCCAAAGACCTATAAGAAATTAAACCTTATAATAATTGAACTCTCCAGCCCACACCTTCACTTTATCTTCTCTTTTTCTATTTTTTTATTCCCTATATTATTTAACCGTAGTTTAATTTTATGTTTTTTGTTTTACTTTTTGAAGCCATAGTTTAAGCATATGCTGCATTATTAACTTCTTAATATTACTTGATAAATTATTGCCACTATGTACCTAGTCACTTTTTTCTTTTTTAATTATACATAACTGAAGAGCTCGAAATTATTTGAGCTTAGTTGATTTTACTAACTAAATCACCCATCATCACCACATGTGTAATAATACTCTTCCCATTTTAGTTAAATATTATTTTGGACTTCTTAGCATATGAAAATACATTAATATTACAAAATTTTGTTTGACGACAAGAAAATGGTAGTTTTTATCAGTTTTTAAGCAACACTCGTTAGTCGTTATATATTTTAATTTAGCACTACAAGAAAACAGGGTAATTTCCGACGGACGCACTGACGGAAATTTGTCTGTCAGAAATTACCGACAGATTTCCGACAGTTATCTAACACCGAATGATTTCGTCGGTTTTTTTGTCGGTAAGTTACCGACAGACTTTATCCGTCGGAAAACCGTCACTTTTTCCGACGGATTTCCGACGGATATAGTCCGTCAGTAATATCCGTCGGAAAATATGTCCATTTTACATTTTTCGAATTACTGACAGATTTCCGACGACCCAAAGTATCCGTTCTTATAGCCGTTTTATGACCGTTGCAGTTTCAAAATTTACCGACGGATTACTGATGGATTACCGACGGAAACCATTCTATATAAACAAATCGCTTTGTCTCATGTTCTCACTCATTTTTTCAAAAAAAAACATACGTAAAATGTCTTCTTCTTCTTATTTTCGATCGTGGATGGACGGACCGATGCTCGATCCAGAATCAAATTTATTGAATGATGAGTAAGCTCGTGGTGTTGGTGAATTTATGGAATTGGCTTGTCAACAACCGATTGCTCTAAAACCCGTAAGTTGAAATGTCCATGTTCGATTTGTCAGAATTCTCACAATATTAGGATTGATTTAGTATGGGGTCATCTTTATTCCAATGGTTTTATGCCGGGTTACAAGATTTGGTTTCTCCATGGTGAAAGACCAGAGTACAATAGTTCTAGGGAACCATATATTGTTGATAGAGTAGAGGAACCTAGAACAGAAGTAGATTATTGTGTGGGTTCTCTTGAGATGGTGAATGATGCATATAGGGAAAATATGCAATCGATGGGTCAAAATGTTGATAGTTTAGAGGAGCCTAATGCAGAGGCACACAAGTTTTTTTCTATGTTGGACGCAGCTAAGCAGCCGTTATACGGAGGTTGTAGGGACGGTCATTCCGCTTTGTCATCTGCAAGCAGATTGATGACCATAAAGACGGACTATAATTTGGCTGAGGAATGTGTGGATGCGATAACTGATTTTGTGAAAGACATTTTGCCGGAAGATAATCATTTTCCAGGTACATATTACGAGATTCAGAAATTGGTCGCCGGTCTTGGTTTGCCTTATCAAATGATAGATGTATGCGAAGATAATTGCATGATCTATTGGAGAGAAGACGAAGATAGGACAAGGTGTCGATTTTGTCAAAAACCAAGATATCAGGATAGAATCGGTAGGGTTCCAGTTCCATATAAGAGGATGTGGTATTTACCGATCACGGAAAGGTTGAAGCGATTATATCAATCTGAGCGTACGGCAGGTCCAATGAGATGGCACGCAGAACATAGATCAAACGGAGAGATTACGCATCCTTCAGATGCGGAAGCATGGAGGCATTTCCAATCTGTGTATCCGGATTTTGCGTATGAGCGACGAAACGTGTACCTAGGATTATCTACAGATGGTTTCAACCCATTTGGAAAGCATGGAAGACAATATTCGTTGTGGCCAGTAATCGTAACACCTTATAACTTACCACCATCTTTGTGCATGCGTCGAGAGTTTCTTTTCCTTTCGATTTTGGTTCCCGGTCCAAATCATCCATAGAGGTCTCTTGATTAAGGGTTTTAATATCTAATGCGTCGGTAAATAGTCAGAACACCGTCGGAAAAGTATTCTGTCGGTAATCCGTCGGTTTTTCTGACGGATTACCGACGAATTGCGAAATTTCACTCCGGGAACGAAATACAATTAAATTTTCGGTATCGCGGAGAATTAAATTTTTTATTGAATTCCGACGGATGTTCTGTCGGTATTTCCGTCGGTAACATCGATAAAACCTAAGTCATTTCATCTTCTTTCTCGCACTCGTCGACATAACGCCAACTTCTCAAATCCTCTCTCTCGCTCTCGCAACCAAAATTCCGGCAAAGAATCGGCTTCCAATCCGGCGACTTCCGGCGTCCAAACCAGCTGCTATTCCGGCGGCTTTCTTCCCTCCGGCGGATTTCTCTACTTCGGTGGATTTCTCTACTCCGGCGGCTGTCTCTACTCCGGCGGATCTACTCCGGCGGCTCTCTTTAAAGAATGGCGTAAGTTCTCTCATTTTTTGTCATATTTCCTTAATTTTTGTTAGTTTTTTAGGATTATGGTATATTTATTAGATTTTATGAAGATTTGGCTTTAGATTAATTTGAAGATTTAGAGTGTTAGATTTGTTAGAGTGTGATTTGTTAGACTGTGATTTGATGAATGATGAATTGGATTTCGTTTTTGTTTTTGTTAGGGTGTTAGATTTCGTTTTTTTTTTATGATTTGGTTTTTGTTTAATTGTTTTATCTTGTTTTTTTTTCTAGAAATTTTTTGTTTTGGTTGAAAGTTTAGTTATTTGTTATTATTGTAAAATATGTGTTAATGTTATAAATTATGTGTTAATTTAGTTTTTGAAGAAAAAAACTAAAAATGATTTTGGAAAAAAACTAATACTGTTATTTTTGGAAAAAACTAATTTTTGTGTTTTTGGTAAAACAATCATTTATGTTCTTTAATTAAACTAAAACTCTGGAGTTTAAGAAGGCGGCTGCTAGACAATATTCTAAGAAGGCGACTGCTAGAGTTTAAGAAGGCGGATATCACCAACAACGTTCGAAAAGAGTTTAAGAAGGCGGCTGCTAGACAATATTCTAAGATGTTGAATGAGTGGAAGCAAAAGTGGAAGAAAGGAAAGGTGCCAAAAGGGTTGAGCGATGATCTCTTCCAAGGTTTGATTCAATATTGGGGTGAAGTAAATACAGTTTCACTTTCCTCAAAATATTCTCAGAATAGAAGGAGCGACCGTGGCGGGTTGGGCATGGCAACCCACAACAATGGTCCAGTTAGCGCCTATACCCGACAACGCCAACTTGTAAGTTTTAAGATTTCGTATAATTGTTATTTTTTATCATTAATAAGACAATCTTTATATAATTAAAATACTTCTTTTAGACTATTAGGGATGGTGTGGTACCAGACCATATTACTTTGATGGAGGATATGCATACCAACAAAAAGACCAAACAAATACAAGATGGTAGAGCTAAGCTGGTTGTTGAGAGTTCGAGGAGGCGGCAAGAGGAGATAATCAGTTCCCAACAATCTTCTGAAGGATCGGAGTCTACTGTTGAACTTGGAAGAGAGAAATTAAACGAAATTTTTTATGAGGTAATATTTGTTTTTTTAAAAAATTTGATTTTACTTTGTTTTGTTTTAAAATGTTTGAATAATTTTTAAAATGAATGTGTAGGAAACTGAAAAAAACAAGGGACGGATTTTTGGACTTGGAAATCTCTCCCAACAAAGCTCGTTTTCTCAATCAACGGGTTACTCATTTGCTCCCACACAAGAGTTCCAACAAGCTCTGCAAGAGAAGGATGCTCAGATTGCAGCATTGGAAAAGGAAATGGAAGAACAAAAAGCGGAGAACAAAAGAAGGGACGAGGAGAATAAGAAGAGGGATGAGGATCTAGCAGCGTTCATGAGCGAAATGCGGGCAAGACATTCTGCCTTTTAGATTTCTGAATTCTAGCTTTATTTTGTAAAATATTTATGTTTTCGGTTTTTAGAACATTTTCCATGTTTGTACGAAATAATATTTCCCTAAAATTTTTAAATATTAATATATAAGCATTTCTATTTTAACAAAAAATTTAGTATTAAAATTTGAATAATTATGCAATTTAAAAAAAAATACAAAAAATACATCAGTCGGTAATCAGTCGGAAATGACGGACTTTTTCGAAGAAATCGGTCGGTAATCTGTCGGAAACGATGGATTTTTTCGAAACATTCCGTCGGTATTCTGTCGGAAATGACGGAGGTTTACGAAAATCAATCGTGAAACCGTTGGAAAATCCGTCGGTATTCGTGCTATCGGAAACCCGCTGGTAAATATTCCGTCGGAAACCCGTCGGTATAATGCTGTCGGAAACCCGTCGGTATAATCCTGTCGGAAACCGTCGGTACAAAATCCGTCGGTAAGATATCCACCGGAAATCTGTCGATATTTACCGACGGTTTACCGACTCAACATGTTTGTCGGTTATCCGTTGGTATTTGTCTTGTCGGAAATCAGTCGGTAATTTTCGACAGATTTCCGACGAATTATTTTTTCTGACGTTCTAGAACCGACGGACATTTACGTCTGTAATTTGTCGGTAATCGTCGTTTCCGACAGAAAACTGACGGATATGCGTATCGGTTTTACGCTGTTTTCTTGTAGTGAATACCAGATGACAAAGAACAAAAAAACAAAAAAAGTAAGTAGTAACACTTGTAATAAAGTTTACATATGACGAAGATCAGTTATTACAAACACGATTACAAACTTTACATCAAATATATTATCGGTAAGTTTATAATAATTGTAGAGCACTTGGAACATAAAAATGCTGTACGTAGAACAATTTTTGTTAGGTATACCGTATACAACCAAATTTTTTGCCAAATAATTAAAATATCTTACAAAATAAGACCCAAGTTTATTTTAACATGCTTTAAAAATGGTTGTAGGATCACGTTATCAACTTGGAGATAAATAAAATTTAATCTAGTAAGATAACCTTTTTCTTAAATGGTAACACAATTCAAAACACAGATTTCTGAAGTCAAACCTTTGACACGTCTTGATAATCATGTAATCTCGCATGCATAGATTCTTTACCTCGAGTGTCTTAACCTGCACTATAAACAAGGCTTGAACAACTACTAATGGTTAGTGTGAGTGAGACGATCGTTTTTTTCAATATATATTACAAACTATATATCTTGCGTTCTATTTCAAGTTTTCAACACATGTTAATCACATCTTGTAAACAATAAAACGCTTTCTATACATACGTTCGCGATTCCCATACATGGTCACGAGCCAATCACAATTACCCTCGTAATATTCACCATATATATTAACATACACAATCGAACCATCATATAAACAAAGCAACTACGTCATGTCCTCTACTCTACTCTACAAATTCACAATTAGTTTATGTCTCAACCATATGTTGACCTGACCACGAACAATTTAATCCCAATCGCATACATTAGTTCCGCATATCTAATCATCACCTGTCACAAAATTGAATTAGAGTAGTAGATACATGTCATCAATTTTTTAAAAAATAAACCATCGCCGGTAGACACATGCCATTCAATAATAAATTGTACTACTAAGACCATCCACAATGGTGTGGGACTTTTTTTGGTCCCCCACATTTAATACTAATATTTTGAGGGTTTCTTATTTTTAGTAGGAGCATTGGTGTGTATTTGGGTTTGGTCCCCCAAATAAAATAATATTATTTTGAAAGTTTAAAGATTAATTATTTAAAGAAAGAAAATACAAAAACATACAATTTAGAAATTAATAACATTAAAAATATAACATAAAAACATCAAAACCAAAACAAACATTTTATTCAACTCATAGAAATTTTAAAATCAAACTTCATTATCCGGAAGATGTCCAAAGTTTGTCCAAATATGCTCAATCAAATCATGTTTTAGTTGATCATGAGCTTGTTTATCCCGAAGTCTTGTTTGACGAGTAATCGTACTGCTGATATTTGAACCCACACCGGCGGCACCAACGGTAAATGTTTGATCCACATGTTCTCCGTGTTGAAATTCAGAAATAATGTTTCGGTAACTGTATGTATGTCGTTCGTCTTCGACAATCATATTATGGAGTATTATGCATGATCTTATTACATTTGCCATTTTGTTTTTATCCCATAAACGAGACGGATTTTTAATAACGGCGAATCTAGCTTGCAAGACTCCAAAGGCACGCTCAACATCTTTCCTAACAGCTTCTTGTTTTTTAGAAAAGAGAGATTTTTTCCTACCTTGTGGAAGTCGGATTGATTGAATAAAAGTTGCCCAATTTGGATAAATACCATCAGTGAGATAGTACGCCAAGTTGTACTCCCTTCCGTTGACAACAAAGTTGACTTCCGGAGCTTGACCGGTTATTATGTCATCAAAAACATTAGATCGATCAAGAATATTAAGATCGTTCATAGTACCTGGAGCTCCAAAAAAGGCATGCCATATCCAGAGGTCATACGAAGCTACTGCTTCCAACACAATTGTAGGTTTTCCGGTTGACCGTGAATACATGCCTTTCCAAGCCGTGGGACAATTCTTCCACCCCCAATGCATACAGTCAATGCTACCAATCATCCCGGGAAATCCACGCTGTTCATTCTGAAAGAGTAGTCTTTGTAGATCCTCCTGTGTAGGACGTCTTAAGTATTCATCTCCAAACACTTGGATGATGCCGGCGGTAAATTCGTGCAAACATTCTCGAGCTGTCGAAGCACCAATTCGGACATACTCGTCAACACTGTCAGACGAAGTACCATATGCCAATTGACGAATTGCTGCAGTACATTTTTGTATAGGTGAAAGACCAGCACGTCCGGTTGCATCCTGGCTTTGGCGGAAATATTGGATTTCGGTAGAGAGACGTTGCACAATTCGCATGAACAGTGGCTTGTGCATGCGAAACCGTTGCCGGAATAAATATTCTGGATATGTGGGAGTGTCACTAAAATAATCATTCCAAAGATTATTGTGGCCTTCTTCCCGGTTTCGCTCGATAAAAATCCTTTCTTGTGGCTGGTTTGGTTCGGGGATATTTTGGGAGACATCATAAATATTTTCTAAATAAGCATCAAAATGATCACTATCATCTGCTTGGTAGTGATAGTGATCATCATCTCCATGGTAATGATAATGGTTTGAAGATGATCCCATTTCAAGAGAAAGGAAAAGAAATGAAGAAATGACTTTGTATTAAAGAGAGAAGAAGAGAATGGAAGTTAAAGGAAGAGAGCGAGAGTATTTTGTTGCTTTGATCTTATTTGATGAAATGAGTTGCTACTTTGGTTATGAAGAAAGGAAGATAAAGAAATGACTTGTGTTGTTGGTTTGGTCGTGTTTGGTGTGAGTTATCATATATATAGTGGAGTTCCAGTTTGTAACCCGTGAGAGACCAAAACAAAAGAACATACATGATTACACCAACAACAAGTACCCGTGACAGAGACCAACACGTCCGTAGTCAAAATACATGTAATACCCGTGAGAGACCAAAACAAAACAACATACATGATAAGAAAACAACAAGTACCCGTGTAAATCATTACACCAACATGAACAAAATACATGTGAAAATGATGATTACACCTACAACCAGCAAATCAGTAAATTTTCTTAACTTATTTTCCTTACATATCTCATTAACTACATTCTCCAACCTTACCAGTTTCTGTTCAGTTGCGTTACTCTCATCATTGAACAAGGTTAAGTAATCTACCTTCTCAGCCATCACTTCATATCGTCTATCACTGTCCCTCAACTCCTCCATTACAGCCACATCCCACCACTTGTGAATATGCATCTCACCATCATCGACATTTGGACATGTGAAGAACCTGCAATAAATAAGGAGTTAGTACGTATACGAAACTTACACTTATACTTTATTTAAACTTATACTTCATCACATACCTTCTGTTGTAGCAGTTGGTTAAAAAAGGCTTCGCACCACAATAACATTCCTTCGGGAATCCATGCTCCACCTCCGGTTGAGGTGGGTATTGCCTAGACTCTGCTTCATCCATACGAATCAATGCATCTAGCTCTCTATCCGCAGTGTCCTCTGAGTACTTATCAGCCAGATCAGATGAAGAAGGCTGGGAATAGCTATAGTCGTGGCCCATGTCTTACGTAACCTGAAGATAAACAAGAAGAAGCAGATTAGACTTAGTACAACAATACACAATCTGATTAAGTTAGTTTATACAATAGCCGAGTTACTAGAAATTACAATAGCCGAGTACTAAAATAGACTTATATTAATTTAGATTGAAACAAGAAATACACAACTGAGCAAGAAATACTTAAACAGGAAATACAAATCAAACAACCAGGGAATACAAATCAAATACATAAGCCGAGTACTAAGCAAGAAAAACAAACAACAAACACATTCTATAATATCAGAAATACTGGGACACTATCTTGTTCATGATGATTTCTTCACTCGCACTCAAGGGTTCTTTTTTGGCTAGGAGAGTGTCTAGGATGGCCAGCTTCTGTAGTTTCTCCTTTTCAGCTAATTCCTCTTTCTTGACATCCCACATGCTCTTATACTCAGCAAGAGTCTTCACGTTTGTGGACTGAGCATTGTTCCTCTTCGCCTTGGCAGCCTTGATCCCTTCTGGCCTCTTCTCAGACTCCTCAACACTGCAGCTTGATGACTGCGAACCTTCACCAGCTTGTTTCCTCTTTGTTGCAGGCTGAGCTGGGGTCGTGTTAATAGTGTTAAGGGATAGAAATTTCTGCTCAAACCTTAAACGAAACCAACAATGTTCAAGGTTGAATCTCTTGTTATGGGCAGCGAAGTAGATATCATGTGCATTCTTCATGATATCATTTTCAGAATGACCAGAGCTGTTCTGTCTCTCCGCAGCTGCGAATGCGGCACAGAACTTGTTAGTATGGTCATTTATCTTGTGCCAACGCTGCTTGCAATGTGTCACCAGCATCTGTTCCCCACCGTTTCTAGCGTGAGGAGTGTCACAATAGTATTTTTGAATCCTGCTCCAGAAGCTTCCTCCCTTTTGTTGATTTGCAACGATGGGATCTTTTGAAGTGTTGAGCCATGCGGAGATCAAGACTTCATCATCAGCAGGTGTCCATGTCTTTCTCTCCTTGCGCTCTTTTGGTGTTTCTTGCGAGCTGTGAGGAGAAGGTTGGGAGCTGTGAGGAGAAGGTTGGGAGCTGTGAGGAGAAGGTTGTGAGCTCTGTCCAGAAGGTGGATAACTTTCCCAATGAAAGTTATCATTTAAACCACCTTCTTCTTGACTGTTAAGCAAGTTGAAGTAAGAAGAAGACTGAAAGAAGGGATTATTAGAATCCATAGGAAGAAACGGATAAGGAAGAGAAGGAATGCGAGGAGAAGAGAAGATAAGAGCAGAGAAGAGAAGCGGGTATAGAAGATGATCAATGCGAAGAGAAGAGAAGAGAAAAGCAGAGATTAGAAGCGGGTATAGAAGAGAAGGAATGCGAAGATAAGAGATGCGAGTATAGAAGAGAAGTGAATATCATTTACAAGTGAGAAAGGGAAGATAAATGAAAGAGATTTATGGTTTAAAACCTTACTTGCAATAACTATCAAAACTTAAAGACCAAACAACAAATGTCTAATCACAATTTATGACAAGTACACATTACAACTACCAAATTAAACAAGAAACTATGAACAAACAACACTAAAATTAAATACAACCAACTACACAACAATGCTACCAATTTATTACAAGTAAACATTACAACTACCAAATGAGAAACCTAAAAAAAAACACAACCATACGAATCAATGCGAGACATCATACGAATGACATTGTTAAAAAAATTTATCCAAAAATCATACGAATGACAATGACTATCTTAATCAACCAAAAGTTGTATCAAAATCAATGTCAAAAACATTTTACCAACCATACCAATGACACAACAATCACCAAATTGAAAACCTTGATAAAAAAAAATTTAACCTATCTCAATGTTAAAAAAATAGACCGAGACACAAAGATGATGATCCTTTAACATTTAAGAAAAAAAAACCAAAGTTTAACGATACTCAATGTTTTAAAAAAATTTTGACCAAGACACAAACATGTTTATAAGATCAACAACTACAGCAAAGGACAAACGACACAGACACAACTCGATCTTCACACAGAGACATAACGATCCATCGAACAAATGAAAAAAACAAAAAAAACACCAAAGAAACATAACCTAAATCATTTACCCTAATTCAATATCCCTAAATCAATAACCCTAATTCAATAACCCCAATTAATTAACCCTAATTGAATAACCCTAATTCAATTACCCTAATTCGCAAACCCTAATTATCTAACCCTAATTCGATAATCCCAAATCCCTAACCCTAATTCGATAATCGGCGCCAATCAAGGTTAAATCTCATGTAGTGGGAAGAAGACTAACCTTATTTAGACGGATATCATCGGGAGAGAAGCTCGAACCGCCGGACAAGCTTCGGGTGACAGGGACAGATCGCTTCGGGAGAGAAGATCGAACCGCTGGACGTCTTAGGTATTGAAGATCGGACCGGCTTCGGATGCGACAGAAGATCGGCTTCGTTAATCTGGCAAGATTTTCCGGTGAAAAGAACAGAACGTCGTGGAGGATCGAATCGCCTTCGTGGTCGCCGTCAAGAGGGAGAAGAAAGAACTCGGGATGATTTTGTCTCCCGAATACATTTTTTTTAGACCTAGCTTATTCGAGAACAAATCACACGGCTACACGTGGCGAAGAGGACGGTAAAAAAACGTCCCCAAATAAGAACCGTTTTTCAGATATTGGGCTTTTTTCATTTAAATTTAAATCCAATAAATATTGGGGACGGGCCAAATCCACGCCATTGTGGATGGTCTAACTTTGAGAATACAATTGTATACTAACAAAAAAGATTAATAATTTGAATTTGTAATTAAATACAAAATATCACTAATTTATACTAGTAGTAAATAAAATCATTATCTTAAATGTGAGTGTATCATGATATTATTATCTACACATTAAACACAAAAATATGCAAAATCAAAATTTTGTTTTTTAAATTTTGAAACATTATTATTACATTGATTGTCTAACTATATTACATCTCAAAGTGTGTTATAGTTATCACGAGAGTAGAGGAGACAAATTTTTGTAAGGCCTTTTTATAGCTGTAACCAATAAGAGAGAGCCGTTTCTTCTTCTCCTTCTCCTTCTCCTTT
This sequence comes from Camelina sativa, assembly GCF_000633955.1. Classification (NCBI taxonomy): domain Eukaryota; kingdom Viridiplantae; phylum Streptophyta; class Magnoliopsida; order Brassicales; family Brassicaceae; genus Camelina; species Camelina sativa. The sequence continues at coordinate 15,619,631 of NC_025700.1, forward strand.
ATACCAATAATTCAACGTCAACAACAACATAGCACTCCTGCTAACGTACGCAAAGAACACTAACATGCGCGCTCTTTCTTTATCGTTGGCTGACTTGTAAAACAGCATCTGCGCATTTTAGCTACATTTTCCTGACGCCAGGAAGGAAACACCGTGACCACAGTTGAAAAACAAACAAAAATTGAAGTTCGTTGACGGAGTAAAGGCTCTCTCTCTCTTTCTATTTTGTTTGGCTCGTGTTACAGATTTTGATCGGTAAGGATTTTGATATTTCCAGATCCTGTTCGATCTTGAAACTCTCTGTTTTGTCTGTTACCTTTTTTTGTCTGGCTTGTTGAATTTTGATCTTTTGGTTCTGCTTTCATTGTAAAGTTTGAATCTTAGCTGTAGTAAACTGCTAAAATTAGTAATATTTGTTAGGGTGGATCTCTTTGAAATGCTGAGGTCTTTTCACAAGTATGTAACACTAACTGACTTGGCTTATTTGGTCTTTTCTTGACAAGTGGATGTAGAATACTTTACTTCTCAAGCTGAGTTCTCTTTGCTAATTAGGTTTTGTGACAAAGTAGGCTCTTTGATTTGGTTCCACATTCTATTATGTGTTTCTGGGATAGCATTTTCAATTATTTGATTTGTTTCATACAGAAGACTTGAGCTATGAGTCTATGACTAGTGCTAGGATTAGAACTCGAGGTCATTGTAGTGAAAGAGAGGGTCTTAACTTAACTTGATTTTGAATTTTTAAGCCTAGAATGGAGGAAATAATTCGGGAGGAGCATTTTTCTACTAGGAGTGAGGAGGAGCAAGAGATGTTAAGGATGTTGACAAAACTAGAGATAGACTCGGCTTATACTTGTGAAAAGCTTCTGAACCTGCATGTTCTTCTTATGCATCTTTTGGCATGGGATAATGATCTTGAAGGCATGGGGACACCTGATTCTTCTTCTGCATCTTTTGAAAAGGCTTTGACATTTGATCTGTTATGCGGTATATTGGAGTCTGAGTTAAAGGAAGTGGACGAGGTTTTGGATGTGTTGGAAGCTCAAATCGTTGACACTTCTTATAAGATATCT
>NC_025700.1:15621889-15629884 GCF_000633955.1 Camelina sativa
GTTATTTCAAAGTTATTGGTGCTTCTGATTGTTATTTGACAAACATGTTGGCAGGTGAAAACGAGGAGTCAGTGGAGTTTTCAGGAAACGGTCAAGATTTAAGGCAGAAATACGCGCTGAGACCATCGGACTTAAGGCATAAAAATGCTTTGAGGATGCTGGAGAAGTCATTGTCAAGAGAGCTAGATCTCGAGAAGAAGTTAGTTGAGTTCCAGCAAAATGAAGAACAACTGAAACTCAAGCTACACTACACAGAGGAGGTATCTTCGCGGATGGAAGAAGCATCAGAGTTCATATGGGGACGGTTTCTAGAGGCAGATAATTCTTCGGAGGTGCTTACAGGTATTTCAAAGGAACTTGTTGGACGTCTACAGGTTCTCCAGTTTAGTCTGAATGGGTCAGCTCAACGGGAATCCGAACTTAAGGCTAAGCTTGAAGACTGCACTGTACAACTCGAAGCGAGAGATGTTCTGGTGGAAAAGCTTGAGGCAAGGATTGCAGAGAATAGTGCGACAGTTTCAGAGGTACTCACTTTGAGAGAGCATGTGAAGTCAGCTGAACAAAATCTGAGAAATACTGAGCTTGAGCTGAGAAGTGTAAATGCCTCTAAACAAGAGATTCTGGTACACCTTGCTGAAATGGAAAATGCGAATGAATCGGTCAAGGAAAGCCTTTTCGAAGCTGAAAGCAGAGCTGAGAGTGGAGAAAGTAAGATTAAAGAGCTAGCTGCTGCAAATCTTGAACTTACTGAGGAACTTAATTTTCTAAAAGATGCTGATGAGAAAAAGACAAAGAAGGTGAACTCTCTGGAGAAGCAAGTCAGGGAATTAGAAGTTCAATTACAAAACTCCAAAGTATCATCAGAAGCAAGTCAAGAACAGCAGAACATGTTGTATTCAGCAATATGGGACATGGAAACCTTAATCGAAGATCTCAAGTCTAAAGCCTCAAAAGCCGAGAGTAGAACGGATACAGTGGAGGAGCAATGCGTTTTGCTTTCTACAACAAACTCTGAACTCCACAGAGACGTGACCTTTTTGAAGCAGAAAGCGAAATCTTTAGAAGCAATGTTGGATCTAGCTAACGATGAGAAAGAGAGATATGCACAAGAAATAACTACAAGGAACAAGGTTTTGATGGATATTCTGTTGCAGTTATCCAGTGAAAGGGAGCGTATACAAGAGCAGGTAATTTCAGCTATGCACATAATTATTTTCTTTAGAGGGACACAAAAGCATATCCTTGTTGACACATTGATGTTTGTTTTCCCTCAGCTGTATTCTTTGGCAAAGGAAAACAAAGTACTGAGAGTGAACCAATGCTCAAATACATACCAAAGAAATGGATCTTATGCTGGGGACAAAGAGCTGCTGTTTCAAGGAGATGGTCATGGAATAGAGGCACTTTCTGAAAGTCTGCAGGCAGGTATTCAGTTTGTTGCTTCTGAAAAATGATATGATACAACCAAAATATAGATCATAGAACCTCTCTTGTTATTAATATTATTATGCATGCCGTCTTTGCTCTGATTGCAAAAGGAGGATGAGAGAAAAAGGAAAGAACCAGAGAACCAGTCTATGTTTAGCACGGTCATGAAGATCAGAAGGGCAAGAAACTTGGAGCCCCCAATACCAGCTTTAGCCTTACTTGTTGTTGTTGTGCTGTTTTGTTCGTTCTTTGGTTATCTTCAGTGGGAAATCTGTTAGCAAATTCGCCAGTTGTACATTGTGTTGTAAATACTCATTTATCTTGTATTTATTACAAGCGATGTGTCTCAAGTTTTAATTTACTTCCCTCTATAAAAAAACCAAATGATAAAGTGAATTCTTAAAATGGAGAGAGATCTCACAAGTTGGACTAAAACAATGTGTAATCAGAAAGAATCTGACTAAACTTGGTAAAACCTTCACGCAAAAGATTTGTTGCCATTTAACTTCCTTCTATATATAGCTATAGAAAGGAGTCAGTCTGAATCATCTCTTCATCACTTGTACAACAAAAAAGAAACAAGAAAAGGTTTTGAGGTAACAAATTTGCAATGGAGAAAATGTCTCTCAAGCTCGTCTTCCTGTTCTCCCTCACAGTTGTAGCATTTTGTAATGTTTCCTTCTATGATAACTTCTTATGTGTTATATGATTATTTGCTTCGGTTATGTTTTGACGTTTTGTTTTAAGGTTTGTCTATGGGTGACGCGAGAGAGATGGCAGTGTACTGCATCGGAGGCAAATGTCCTGAAGCACAAACAATGGATACTTATGAGACCAATGTATCTTGCCGCAGAGATAACGAATGCATCAAGTACTGTCCTAAGGGCTGCAAGATTGTTAACTGTAATTTTGGAACCTGTTTCTGTGAGTGTTAAAGAAACTGGAAACATAATTTCTCGTTATAAGAGAGAGGAACAAGACATATTCAATTACATATATTAAAAAAAATATCTCTGCATCACTCTAATATAACTGAAATTTGATATAAGTACTGAAGGCCTGAAACAGGTTCAACATATATGTGTTCATGTTCCAAACTTCCAAGTATGTTTTACATATCATCTGAGAAAGCTCTCTCTCTTTCTAACACTGACTTCAAATTTGGTTTCGAACAAGTTAATAGTATACAAACCGGAGAAAGAGGTCATTGGATGGGCAGACCACAACTGTTAAATATTGACAACCCGAGAATTAGTTAGATGACAATGAACCAAAGAAGAAATCAGAGACAAAAAATCTTTGTTTAGGCTTGTCAAGCATCAAAAGTGAAGACTATCGATAAAGGAAGATATAGGCTCCAATTGGTAATCATAATTTAGGAAAAAAACGAGGAGGAATATGATATTCCTCTTCATTCCTCAAAATTTTTACCATTTACAAGAAATATTATTTTCTCATCATTCTTCTACATTCTTCATAAAACAAAGAACAATAGAATAAAAATATTCCTCCCCAAAATTGATGAGGAACAAATGAAACAAAAAAAGAACAAATATTAAAATTCTTTTTTTATTTTAAAATAAATAAAAAGTATATTTATTAATAATATTTCAATCTTATAATACAATAATATTAATATTTTTCACAGTATATTAGCAGAAAAATATTTGTGATACACAATTTCATGTTAAATTAATCTCAAAGCTCAATTTGGAAATTGTATGAATAGTAAAATAAATTTAAAAGATGGTTATATCGTAAAGAAAAACTAAAGAATATTTTAAATTATTTTTAAAATTTATTGTAGGTTAATATTAACTATCATTATTTAATAAGATGTATCTTGTAACAATCCGTCCCGTGGACCCCACTAGTCCACCGCTAGCTGCCCCAACAGACCTTCCGTAGACCCCACTAGCCCACCGCTAGCCGCCCAACCGGACTCCAAGCTGACCCTGCAGGGCATCGATCCTAACCCCTCACCGTGGCAAATGGAACTACTCATCCAAATCCACAGTAGGTTATTGGTGCGTCAGGCGTTCCTCGAACCCTAGTCATCACCCTTTATAAACCTTCCCACATGACAAGTTGTCACCAATTGACCTGCAGATCAATTGGTGGCAAGGTGACAACTTGTCCTGTGGGAAGGTTGATAAAGGGTGATGACTAGGGTTCGAGGAACGCCTGGCGCACCAATAACCTACTGTAGATTTGGATGAGTAGTTTCATTTGCCACAGTTAGGGGTTATGATCGATGCCATGCAGGGCCAGCTTGGAGTTCGGTTGGGCGGCTAGCGGTGGGCTAGTGGGATCCACAGACGGTCTGTTGGGGCCACTAGCGGTGGGCTAGTGGGGTCCACGGGACGGGTTGTTACATATCTAAAATTTAATTGACAAATTTTATTTTTAAATCAAATGTAAAAATTATTTTATATACATTAAAAGTAGTATTAGTATCTTTATTGATTGATTTATTAAATATTTAATATATTTTAAAAAATATTGTTATTTTTTTGTCACCAGTTATTATTTTGTTAGTTATCTGCATCTTTTCCTTTCCTTTGTTAAAATTTGATCATTTTGTTCCTCTAATGGTTACCGGTAGTAACCATAAAATTATAGCGGGAAACAAAGAACGAGAGCCTTTTCTTCTTTTTGGACAATACTTGAGTTAAGATAAGGAAATAAGAAAACAAATTTGGACAATTATTGGGTTCACCCCTACAGACGAACTTCTCTTATTCACCCCCTCTTAATTACGGAAACAAATTCTTAATTAAGGAAAAAATTCTGTAAATCAATTAATTTTAAAATTGTTAATTTAAACATTATAATATAATTTTTAATTATCACATCTAAATCCTAACCATGTTTTATAAACCCAAACCAACAGATAATTTTGTGTAATTGTAAAATATAAACTCTAACCACTCTTTAATAAATCCAAACCGACATATAATTTTGTTTAATTGTAAAATCTAAACTCTAATCACTCTTCTGTAAACCCAAACCGACATATAATTTCGTTTAATTGTAAAATCTAAACTCTAACCACTCTTTTGTAAGCCCAAACGACATATAATTATGTTTAATTATAAAATCTAAACCCCAACCATTCTTTTATAAACCCAAACCGATATGTAATCTTAATTATAAAATTTAAACCCTATACTCTTTTATAAACCCAAACCGAGATAAGTTCCTTAATAAAAAGTATACAGAATTTGTTTCCTTAATTTGTTTTGTCTTTTTATTTTAATTTTGATTTATTTTTTAAATATGATATGATATGGCATATTGTTGTATTTTTATTGGCTAATTAAGAGGAGGTGAATAAGATAAGTTCACCCCTAGGGGTGAACCCAAAATTTTTTCAACAAAATTTGTATACATCATTGTAAAATAAAAAACTCAAATCGTTTTTTATAAACCAAACCGATATATAATTCCGCTCTAATTTCAAAATTTGAACCCGAAACATGTCATTTGTAAACCCAAAACGATATATAATTTTGTTCTAATTGTAAAATCTAAACTCTAACCACCTCATTTGTAAACCCAAACTGACATATAATTTCGTTCTAATTATTGTAAAATCTGAACCCTAACCACCTCGTTTGTAAATCCAAACCGACATACAAATTTGTTATAATTGTAAAATCTAAACTCTAACCACTTCATTTGTGAATCCAAACCGACATATAATTTTGTTTTAATTGTAAAATCTAAACTAATCACCTCATTTGTACATCCAAACCGATATATATATATAATTTTGTTCTAATTGTAAAATCTAAACACTAATTCTCATTTATAAACATAAACCGATATATGACCTATTTTAATTGTAAAATATAAACCAAGTCAATATTTAACTTTCATTAATAATTTATTTCCTAAATTTGTTTTGCTTTTAAATTTAGTTTTGATTTTTTTTTTTTAAATAAAATATTAGATAGAGATTCTGGTTGAGAATGGAGGAGATGAATACAAGCATTCACCCTTAGGGGTGAACCTAAGTATTTTTTTTTTTTTTTTTTTAATCTTATATTGTCTTTGTTCTCTTTGAACAGGAGGATGAGAGAGCCATTCTAGTAACTTGAGACGCTTACCAGTTTTGGCAATAGTTTTTATGCTGTTTCTTTCATCTTTAAAGGAAATATATATATTAGGTTAAGCGAATTATAGAATGGAATACCAACTAGGAAATAGTTATTGTGGTAGTGAAGACGTGTGATACGAGTGTATCCTTAACAATATTATCTTCCATTTAATATTCTTTGGATGCTTTTTCAACTTCTACAAATAAGACAATCTGACTTCTCTTCTCTTCATCACTCGTGCAATCAAAATTAACAAGATAAGTTTTTTGAGTTTTACCATTAGCAATGGAGAAAACGTCTCTCAAGCTTGTTTTCTTGTTCTCCCTCGCAGTCATAGCATTTTGTAAGCTTCTTCTATGGATATTGTTCTTTGTTATATTCTTTTTTTTTGCTTTTGGTATTGTATTTATTGAAGTTTGTGGTGATTACTTGTGATCAAAGGTTCTTCTTTGGGTGATGCAAGAGAGATGATGGTGGAGGAAGAAGTGAACTGCATCGACGGCAAATGTCCTCAAGGAAAGAAGAACTGTAACTGCTTGCCGCCAGTAGCACATATAATGGATAATAACGGTCGGGTTTGTACTGTAGATCTTGACTGTTACAAGTACTGTCCTCCGCAATGCAAGTTTGGAACATGTGCCTGTAGGTGTGATATTGGTTGTTGTACATGTACCTGTTAACGAGTGTTTAGGAGATTTGGTACCCACCATAAATTCTAATTATAAGACACAGAGGAAAAAGAGAGATACAGTACTATAAACTAGTGTTTGAATCGAATTATTCATTATTCTTCAAAACATATCTCTGAAGCTAGTATTCAATACAATTGGGATTTGAAACAAGTCCAATCATATGCCATTTTATAAATGTATTTTTATTTTTACATAACATAATATTGTTTAATATTTATTTAAAAGATTTTAACCAATTAGATAAAAGATTGAATACCAGTGGTCATAATATACTAAGTAATATACTAACCGAGATTGATTGTCACTCAAATGGCTAATCATGTTATTGAACGTATGCAATTATTTTATTAAATAGTAGGATCTGAACCTAAGTGTCGAATTTTATATTCTGCTGTTCTTTGAACTTTTTTTGGATTTGATTTTGAGAATTTTTTGTTTTCAGTCTATTTTGAAATATTCTATTTAGATCAAAAAACCATAACTCAAAGTATATACGACCGAAGACATTTTCTGGCTAGCCATTTTTATTTCATTTTATACATAGTTCAAAGTTCATTTTTTATAACGTCGTAATATGGTGTTAATGTATTTAAATTATAAAGATTTATTATTTATTATTATCAGTTGGATACATAATTAGCTAGGTTACTAATAGGAAAAACATATATACTTTAGAATAAAAAAGGTTCAAACTCTCTATCAAACTCTCTACCAAATTCTCTCATATCCTCTATCAACAACTATGAATCTTTAGAAGGTAAACCCTTCTTTATATATGCAAATTGAATTATATGGGTCTCCAATACATGTTCATGACAATCCAAAAAATCATTTTTTTTTCTAAAAATAAAACACAATATTTCAATTACCAAATATTAAAAATATTAAATTAAAAAAACACCATATCCTAAAATATCAAAACTGTTTTTCTTAAATTCTAATTACCGCGCATGCATGCGCATGTACTACCCTAGTAAACATGTAAATTTTATGTAGATTTAATGATATTATCTTAGTTAGCTGTTTTGAAAAATAATAATTTTTGACACATGTCAACATCTCATCGGTATACTTGACACATGTCATAATCCTGTTAATGACTAACTTTGAAAACCTAACTTTATATAATAAGATAGACATAATATTGGTGCTTGCTTTCGAATTAATAGTATACAACCCGGAGAAAGGGGTCATTGGATAGAAAGACCTGAGACCACAACTACATGTATTTAGAACCGGACAACTAGTTAGATGACAATGAATCAAAGAAGTAATCAGAGACACGAAAAATTTGTTTAGGCTTGTTAAGCATATGATGACTCTAGAATGATAGATCGATGAAGCAAAATATAGATCATAGTGGGATGTAAAGAACCAGAGCCTCTCTTTTTGCTAATCTTATATGGTCTTTGCTCTCTTTAGTTAGGAAGATGAGAGAGCAAATAAAGAAGAACCGGAGAAGCATTCTACAAGTAACTTGAGATGCATCCCAGTTTTGGCCCTAGTTTTTGTGCTATATCTTTAGTCGTTAAAAGATTTTTTTTTGAGAATCAATCGTTAAAAAAATACTAGGTACCACCCGCATTGTGTGCGGGATAAATCGATTTAAATAAAACATTATGAGTAAAAATATTTTTTGAGATTGAAAATTCGTTTGCATAAAACAAAATATGTAAGTAATTTTTTTTTTGTTTATTTTCTGTAAAATATATTTCACCTGTAAAATATTTGAACTTGAAAAATATGTGTAGATTTTTTTTTTTTTTTTTTTT
>NC_025700.1:15629899-15643812 GCF_000633955.1 Camelina sativa
TTTGATGTCATTTTGTGTTTCTAAATATCAAATTCACATTTTTATGTGAAACATTAAATAGATAAAATGTGAAACAGAAAAATGTGAATTTGATTTTTAGACTAATCCTAAGTTTAAAAATGCAATGAGAAAAATAATAAAAGTGGTAAATAAATGAATAAGTTTTCTTCTTGTTTGTGAAATGTAATTTACTTTTAATAGGTAAATAGGTTATGAAAATGATAATTAAATATATTTTTGGATTAAATAGTTGATTGAATCTTTTATTTTTTAAAAACTAATAGAAAAACATTGGTTCATAATATTCAAATGACATATTTATGTAGATAATAATGAGAAGTAAATGTATTTATTAAAAAAAGTACAGAAGCTCTGTGAGCTCGACATCTCAGATTTTTTGTGAGAGTGCTAATCTATTAATATATAGAGGATTTATCTTTCATTATTTGAAAATCTAGTTGGATGCTCTTGGCTATAGCATTCACTATTTCATATATACTCAATATATGTTTGTATCTCAACTTTTTGTTAATTTCCCTCTACATAAAATACAAGATCAATAAATAATAAAAGTGATTTCCTTAATTGATTTGTATAGGATTTTAACCATCACGCCAAAGATTTTCTTGAATTTTTTTCCACCAAAAAAAAAAGGAAGATTTTCTTGCATTTCAGCTTACAGAAGAACTCTATAATACAATCGGACTTCTCTTCTCTTAATCACTCGTGCAATCAAAAAAAATAAAAGAAGATTATTGAGATTACCATTAGCAATGGAGAAAACATCTCTCAAGCTTGTTTTCTTGTTATCCCTCATAGTCATAGCATTTTGTAAGCTTCTTTTATAATAAATATTTGTTCTTTGTTATATATATATTTTTTGGCTTTTGGTCTTGTATATATTAAAAGTTTGTTGTGATTATTTGTGATGAAAGGTTCGTGTTTGGGTGATGCAAGAGAGATGATGGTGGAGGAAGTGTCTTGCATCGAAGGTAAATGTCCTGAAGGAATGAAGAACTGTAACTGCTTGCCGCAAAGAGCACATATAGAGAGAAATGATTACGGTCAGCCTTGCGATGTAGCTAGTGACTGTGACAAGTTCTGTCCTTCGGAATGCAAGCCTGAAACCTGTTCCTGTAGTTGTGATTTTGGTTGTACATGTACCTGTTATTGAGTATTTAGGAGATTTCTACATATTAGATGCAGAGGAAAGAGAGAGATAACTATAAAAATAGTGTTTTGAATCAATTTATTATTTATTTTTTGAAAACATCAATTTATTATTATTTTCTGAAAACATATCTCTGAAGCTAGTATTTCAATACAGTTAGGATTTGAAACAGGTCCAATCATATGATTCAAAATCTGTTTTACAATTAGTGATAAACCTAGGCCACTTTCGTATGCGGCACTTATAACAGCCATCTTTCCATGCTGCTGTGCCCACCGAGCAATCAGTGCTGCATTCTCAAACCCTCCCACAACACTATTTAATATGCAAGCAAAAATGAAATAATTTACCAAGATAGAGCTGATCTATTATCGATCCTACTGATAAAAAATATAAAGCGAGGCAAGACAAAGTGATCAATGAAGAAATTTGGCATACAAGAAAATAACATATGTTTTGATATTCTCAGGCTCATGTAAATAATGTAAAGAATGAACAGGTGCTTACAACAGCAACTATTCCAGGATGGGCATAATTTTGGTACTTGCTTGCGAATTAATAGTATACAACCCGGAGAAAGGGGTCATTGGATGGACAGACCTGAGACCACAACTGCAGGTATTTAGAACCGGACAACTAGTTAGATGACAATAAATCAAAGAAATAATCAGAGACACGAAAAAATTGTTTAGGCTTTTTAAGCATATGAAGACTCTAGAATGATAGATCGATTAAGCAAAATATAGATCATAATGGGATGTAAAGAACCAGAGCCTCTCTTTTAGCTAATCTTATATGGTCTTTGCTCTCTTTAAACAGGAGGATGAGAGAGCAAATAAAGAAGAACCAGAGAAGCATTCTACAAGTAACTTGAGACGCATACCAGTTTTGGCCCTAGTTTTTTTTTTCTTTAATCGTTAAAAGGATATTTATCTTCCATTATTTGAAAATCTCTTTGGATGCTCTTGGCAATAGCGTTCACTATTTTGTAAATACTCAATATATGTTTGTATCTCAACTTTTGGTTAATTTCCCTCTACAAAAAATACAAAATCAATAAATAATAAAAATGATTTCCTAAAATGATTTGTATAGGATTTAACCTTCACGCAAAAGATTTTCTTGCATTTCAACTTACAGAACTCTATAAATAAGACAGTTTGACTTCTCTTCTCTTCATCAATCGTAACTAAGAAAAGATTTTTGAGAATTTACCATTAGCAATGGAGAAAACATCTCTCAAGCTAGTTTTCTTGTTATCCTTCATAGTCATAGCATTTTGTAAGCTTCTTCTATAATTAATATTTGTTCTTTGTTATATATATTTTTTTGGCTGTTGGTCTTGTATATATTGAAGATTTTTGTGATTATTTGTGATCAAAGGTTCGTCTTTGGGTGATGCAAGAGAGATGATGGTGGAGGAAGTGTACTGCATCGAAGGCAAATGTCCTGAAGGAATGAAGAACTGTAACTGCTTGCCGCAAACAGCACATATAGAGAGAAATGATTACGGTCAGCCTTGCGATACAGCTAAAGACTGTTACAAGTTCTGTCCTTCGAAATGCAAACCTGGAACCTGTTCCTGTAGGTGTGATTTTGGTTGTACATGTACCTGTTATTAAGTGTTTAGGAGATTTTGTACCACCATAGTTTTCTACTTATTAGATGCAGAGGAAAGAGAGATACTATAAAAATAGTGTTTTGAATCAATTTATTATTTTTTTTTTAAACATCAATTTATTATTATTTTTTGAAAACATATCTCCGAAGCTAGTATTCAATACAATTGGGATTTGAAACAGGTCCAATCTTATGATTCAAAATCTGTTTTACATTTCTTTTAGTGCTAATCGGAGCTTCTCAGAAAGCTCCGTCTCTGTATACCTTTTGTGCACTCTTGTTAAGAATTTTCTAAGGGCGAGAACCACGCGAAGAGGGCTCTCGAGATGGACAGCGTGACCAGCTTCTGAGATTTCAACCATCTCGATGATATTGTTTTCTCTCTTCTTGCTTTTACTCATCTCGCAGTACATATTTGTAGCGATTTGTTTGAATTTGACATCATTCTCTCCGAAGACAAGAGAGATATTCGTATCACAATCCTCCAACTCATCCCACAATGACCTATTTTTCAAAGGACATAATGTCATCATCGTCATCAAAGATCATCGCTTTTGAGTTAAGTGATGGAAAAAAAAAAGTTGAAAAGATGAACTTACGGTTGTCTCCCACTGCTTAGATCAGAGAGGAGCTTTGCAACGCTAAGGACATCATCATGTAGCAAGCGGCTTGCAACTATTTTTCTAAAATGTGGGTGCCTTCTCAAGCTAATCATTGCAAAAGTCGTTCATGTGAGTAATCAATTTTAGTCGAGGGAAACAAAAACATCAATTAAGAAAAGTCACCTCTTCCACAAGCCTCCATTGTACCAGCTCTCCAGAAAGATTTCTAGTCCATGGTCAACCATCATTCGTGCTTTAGAATCATCTGTTGCTCTTCGAACTTTCCTTGCCACTGGATCCTTGAGCCCAGGGCTCCCTGATACCAAAACAGCTCCTTCGATCTATAGAACAGCATCAAAGTTCCATTACAAAGATTGTTAAACAAATGTTAAATTCCCACACAAAGAATACCCACCTTGTTGCTAAACATCAAAGCCATGTACAGTGCGATTCTTGCTCCCATGGAATATCCAACTACGGTAACTTTCCCACGAGTAACTTGCTCAATCAACTTATACAAGACCTCCGCTATCATCTCCATTGAGAAAGTTGGGGCTGTCTGAGTCTCACTAGCATGACTTTGTACCCTTGACCTTCCATGACCAGGAATATCGACTGAAATGCATCTCGCAGATCCCGAGATACCCTTCATGATGGAGATCCATTCTTCACCGGTTCCAAGAAATCCATGAAGAAACAAAACTACACTTCCCTGAAATACATTACAGCAGAGTGAAAAAACAAGGAAGCAATTGACCAAGAACAGCTTTATGCCTTTTTAGCTTGGGACATTCAAAATAAAAAACAAGGACAAGCTTACTTCCGCAATTTCTCCAGTGTCGTGGATTCTTATGAAATGAGAGAAACCATCTATATCCACCCTCAGTTCATACCCTTGGACAGCAACCCCTTTACTGGTTCTAACAATAACATCGTTGTTTATCTCAACATCCTTTAGATTTTTCGTAGCATCAGCAGCAGATCCTTCGATAAATCCACTGTTAGGGCTACGGAATATTCCTAAAGTATTCATCATTACATCTTCACTAAGCCATCGGTAAGTTCCAAGACCATGGGCTACAAAAGGGGTCGTTCCTTGCTTCTGCTCTGTTGAAGCTTTGACATTCTCCATCTCCAAATATGATGCAAATAAAATATATGCTGATAAACCTAGGCCACTTTCGTATGCGGCACTTATAACAGCCATCTTTCCATGCTGCTGTGCCCACCGAGCAATCAGTGCTGCATTCTCAAACCCTCCCACAACATTTGGTTTAATAACCTAAGAATTCCAAGTATGGCAGGACAACGTCAACACTATTTAATATGCAAGCAAAAATGAAATAATTTACCAAGATANGTAGCATCAGCAGCAGATCCTTCGATAAATCCACTGTAAGGGCTACGGAATATTCCTAAAGTATTCATCATTACATCTTCACTAAGCCATCGGTAAGTTCCAAGACCATGGGCTACAAAAGGGGTCGTTCCTTGCTTCTGCTCTGTTGAAGCTTTGACATTCTCCATCTCCAAATATGATGCAAATAAAATATATGCTGATAAACCTAGGCCACTTTCGTATGCGGCACTTATAACAGCCATCTTTCCATGCTGCTGTGCCCACCGAGCAATCAGTGCTGCATTCTCAAACCCTCCCACAACATTTGGTTTAATAACCTAAGAATTCCAAGTATGGCAGGACAACGTCAACACTATTTAATATGCAAGCAAAAATGAAATAATTTACCAAGATAGAGCTGATATATTATCTATCCTATTGATAAAAAATATAAAGGGAGGCAAGACAAAGTGATCAATGAAGAAATTTGGCATACAAGAAAATATATATGTTTTGATATTCTCAGGCTTATGTAAATAATGTAAAGAATGAACAGGTGCTTACAACAGCAACTATTCCAGGATGGACATATCTGCTAAGCATACGTAGAGGACATTCCTCAAAATCATCAAGAGTCTCATCAAGTGCCACTGGTAATCCAGTTTCTTCATGAAACCTTATAAGGTCATCTTTATTCTGGACAGGTTCCTGAGATATACATAAAGTTCACCACTAAAGTTATATAAGTAAGAGAAATTAGTTATTTTGGAGTAATACTTCAGAAACAAAATCAGATTGCAATAATTCATACTGTCCCATACCTCAATATATTTTAAATTACAGCTTTTCACTAATAAACCAAACTTTGTAGCCTCTTCAAAAGTCCAGCGACAATTTGCGTCTGCACGGAGTTCAGTTTGGTCACCAACGGCTCTCCTTACTTCTTGCATAACTAAAGCATCTTGAACAGAGTTTACTCGACGACCAACCTGTCATTTTAGGCAGGTTTATCCCCCAGTCAGTAATCAATAGCTTGAAAATTTTCACAGTGAGAAAGCCAACCACCTCAATTTATGCAGGAAAATGCTATATACGTAACCAGCATAAAGTAAAATAATAATCCAGCTATCTTATTATTTGATGGTTGAGTGTAATCTTGTTTGTATGATTAAAAACCGTTGGCTTACTTTAAGTTTAATAGCACTGAACCCTTCTTCAACAAGTTTTCTAGCAACGTATGCGACCTCCAATGGAGTACCTTCAGAATCAAGAAGGGCACATATTTGAACAGAGTGTGGTTGAGCAGAACCATTTTCTTCTTTCTGATAATGAAGTATCCCCAACAAACTAGAATCATGTCTTACTGCCATTACATTTAGAAGAGCCATTTCAAGACCACATCTGACACTCGGGAAAATCGATGATGCCTGACAAAAAGAAGGAAATTAATAAGCCTTCAAATATGATTCCCAGGAAATTATTCGTTTGTAGATAGTTTTCTATTTCTTTAACAAGAAGACTACGAAGATCGAGAACTTTTTTTTTCACGTAGCACGATTGAAAAATGAAGAACTTATTGCACAATAGTCTACTTTGCAATTTCTCCTGATAGAGAGCAGCTGCATGGATTAAACGAATTTCCTTCCGACAGAACTAAGGCTAGGGAAGCTTACATTAATTCCAAGTTCACTCCAAATCCAGGAAGAAATTGAGCCATTTAACAAAGGAAGCATGTAACAAAGTTTAGCTCCATCCATGAGGTGAAGAACTAACTGAAGTTGCCCCTCAACATCCATTAAGTTCTCTACATTACTGTCTAGAGGTGCAACCTGCTCATGAAACACAACACGAGATGTAAGTTTAATATAAGCTAATTAGTGAGAAAAATTAAAAATAATAAAATAGTCAACCTCTCCATAGCCAATACTCCCATCCTCCAAAGTCAAGGAGAGTATGAACCCTTCTCGATGGAATTGAGAGAACTCATCAGAACATATGGTAGGTCTGTCACACAGTTTGACTCTGCAAACAGAGTTTTTATTAGACAAAAAGAAAAGAAAAAAACAGTAATATTCAGATATAGTCTCTGACGAGTTCTACCTGTACTGCGAATATTGTATTCCAGAGACTTGGCAAACAAGTACATTTCCAATCATCGGATGACAAAGAGAACTGGCCGAGATAATGCCCAGCGCATTTTCTGCAGCTTGGCGTGCAAACCTTTCCAAAGTGCTGTGAACGAGTATTCAATGTCAACCAAAGTGCACGAGAAGTGAGGACATGTAAAACCCACTAATAAAACAAAAGCCCAAAATAACCTATGAACGATTGCGTTAGCGTTTATAGAGCTTTCAACCTCCACAATGCAATCCATCTCTTCCACGCTGGGTACAAATAGAGCATCCTCAAGTTCACTTTTCGTCCCAACGTGTGCATACCTCACACTGCATATTTAGCAATTTGGCTGAGTTATTAACTTATTATCTTATTATAAACCATGAGGACCCTATATAATCAAGGACATCGTAAATCATGGAGAACCGACTCGACTACAGGCTAAGAAATAGAGGCAGTGAACAAATTAAATGACAATCTACGCTACCATTTTTCTTGTATGTTCTATAAATATCTGTGCAATGGTCATGCGTATATGAAACAAAATTAACATGTAAAACTTCAAAGTCCAGACAAATCTTATCCATTTTTCTTTTCTCCAAAACCTACATTTTGTAGAGCCAAAGAGCAATAAAATACGCAAAGTGGGAAAGGAAAACATAGTAAAAAATGCTAATATGTTTTTACCCATGTGCCAAACACAAGTTTTCAATGGAAATGTCATGTGATGTATAGAAATACTGATTCAACACGCTAGGCTCTGTTCTCTTTGCAATTGGAAGAAGTCGGAAGATTCCACCACCACGGTTGTTTATCACAAGAATTGTCATTGGTTTCCTTGAAATCCTAACAAGTCAGATTGAACTTCAGAAATTAATCGCTAAACAATATTTGGTGAACAAAAAAAAATCCATGGCATATCTGTTCGTTTTATGAAAAATCCACCAACAGTAAAACTACAACAATAAAGCAGAGGCAAAGGGCTACCTCTGTTTCAAAATCGCCAATCCATTTGTATCATGAAGGAAAGAGATGTCCCCCACCACACAGACCACCTGATATATGTAAATGGTAAACAAAACACATGAGTAACTGGTTCTGATACTTCTCTCACTTCACTCATTAAAGGGAAAAAAAAATCTTACTCTCTTCTTGCATCCAACAGCAAAGCCAGTGGCGAGCTAAGCAACCCATCAATGCCACTAGCTCCTCTATTTCCAGTTACTTGTATATATTGACATGGTAGTTCTGCATTCACCATCATATCTACCACATGAGAATAATTTTCTGAACTACATCCATACATATCCACATCCCTTATTGGCATGCTATTCCCGATGAAAAGAGCAGATTTGGAAGTTAGTGCTTTAGAAAGCATATGTGCAACGTAAGGTTCGGTCAGGGAGCTTTCAGCAGATATTTGAAATGACATTTCCCGGGCAATCTGCATAAAAGATTGAACTATCAAAAGCAGTAAGAGTTACAATAATCTTTCTTGTAATCTACAAGGAAGCATATGTTTCGGACGTATCGAAAGCAGTCATGTTTGATCTGTTAATGCATTTTAAAGAAATAGTTTTTCTGGAGGACATACAGCGCCATCCAATGCCTGTAGATGACCATGCAACTTGCTTCTCCTCCATGGAAATCGAGATTTAAGCACACAATCAGCAAACTGAACAATGTTGCTTTGGACCCTGTGAGTGACCAGGTGTGATGGGTCATGTCGGCATGGATGCTTATCAACCAAAATGTATGCAAACGGAAAGCATTTCGTTAGCACCTGAGAAACTCTTTTACTTGTTATCCGACTTCCAACCTATCATATTACAAACTTAGTCAGAACACATCGATGTAATTAATACCTAAATCACTGAAATCTCAGTTTGAAGTTAGCATGTTAAAAAAAACCCTAATCTGAGATGCAGATAAACGATCTGGTAAATGTTTCACATAGTTCCCAGTTCCTCATATTTATTGGAAACTTCTTCAAGGCATTCCAAACCACAGAGAAAATTTTGAATTGAGATGTACCACAAAATCCCCTACAATACCTTAATCTTAGATGCATGAAGCAAAAATTAAAGAACGGTAGGTTTACCTGGATAACAACATCAAACTCTATCAAATCCCTAACAGAATCTGAAATCAGGGCAAGATCAAAATGATCAACAAAAGCAGGGGACCACTTCTCAAGAAAAGGTTTAAAAAGCTTGCGCAGCCGTACGCCAGACAAGACATCTGCAACTACAGGCCACATCAGCTCTTTAGCCAACAGAAGCGAAGCCCATATTTCATCCTCCGAATGGATAGCACCAATTAGAAAGAGACCCTTCTTAGCCTCTTTGATTACTTGTAAAACCTCATTAATCTGGCCAGTTGTTATACCACTGCTTTCAAGGCTTTGCAACTGAATATATTTTGTGAATGGTTCAGCATTAGACATCCACATGTCTAATCCATTTAAGCAGTCTGATGACCAATTTGTTGGACTACCATCAAGTGGATCTCTAAAAGGACAATTGAGATGTACTGGTCCACAAGCAGAACCAGTTGCCCAATGTAGAGCAGAGTCTACAGTAGTAAGGACCATTCGGACTGGTATAAGATCAGTTGGAGGAGGAAGATTGAAGAAGAATCTGACAAACGAACCGAAGTGGTTTACCTGGGACAGAGTTAAAAAGAATATAAGAAATTGAAAAATATAAGAAATGGAACACCCAAACAAAAACAAACTGGGCTACCGCAAGTGTATAATCTCGAAGAAAGGTCTTATCTTGACCTTACTTGATTAATTGCTTGATTCGCGCCAACACCCTGGAGTTCAGGAGGACGATCTGCAGTAAGTAGTAGCAGTGGTATAAAATCCTCACTGGCTTCAACCACCTGTATTTGTCAAAAATCATAAAATAAATACCCGAAAGAGAGCACAATTGCATTTGGTGAAGTATGTAGCATGCAACAAGCTAATAAAATAATTTAGTGAAGCATAAATGAGTACACTCTGACCGCTGGAAGAAGATTTGAAACGGCAGTTCCTGATGATGTTATAATGACTGCTGGTTTGAGGGATCCTTTAGCATAACCAATAGCGTGAAAGGCAAGAGATCTTTCATCATAGCATGCAAGACACGTTGTAAGGGGATGGTTGGCAGCAGCAATTGCAAGATGGGAAGACCTCGATCCAGGAGCTACACAAAAATACTGTGGCAGTATGTTGTGAGAAAAGTCATTCAAATTTGAGATTTTATTTCAGATGATTGACAAGTTCAGCTCACCGTCAAACCAAGACGAGTGCATTCTTCAATTATAGCTGACGCCCAGACAGCATTGATGTTAGCCTCATCTTTCAAGAAGCTACTCACTTCAGCCTCCGGATTCAGCTGATAGCAAAACATATATATATAGAGTAAAAACCTGAGAATTCATACCCTCCAAGATTCTCACTTTTCGGACANTTATATATATAAAGTAAAAACCTGAGAATTCATACCCTCCAAGATTCTCACTTTTCGGACACTCCAATGCATCCTAATTATGTTTGTTTCTTAAAAATTTGACGCTAACTCGAAAAGCCACAAGGTTCAAAAGTCACCAACCACTAGACAGTTCTGAATCTCTGAGCTTAATTACCGTGAGTGTATGGTGAACAGTCTCTCACAAGCAATACATAAATCAAGCCTAACCATCTAATGGCCATATTTATAGCTCTACGTACCATGTTGTTAGAGAAAAAAACGCCAGGTGAAAGCCTGCAATGGAACTGACATGACGAGCGGATATTTTTCTGCAACAAAAGAATGGCAAAGTAAACCATAAACAATCCAGAACATCTGAAGAAAATCAACTCCAGCGTACGATCAAGGATGATAATTAAATTCTGAAATACAGGGATGAAAATTACCAGGGTAAAGAAGATACCAGTTCCTTGGCGTCAGCCTGATCTATCTCAGAAAATGTGAAAAACCTCATATGCTCCTGCGAAGAGGAAAACATAATGATGAGTGGGATGAAAAAGGAAATTAACTCAACATGCTTCGTCCATAAAATAATTGTAAGTAAAATCCATGAAGGTCAAGCGGGTAAAAATATATTGTAAAAGAAACTTCAATGATTTCACCTGAGACTGAGAGTCACCTAAAGCAGACTCAAATGGAACACGGATTGCTAGATTTTTAATATTTAATGAGTTTTAAGTGACTCTCCAAAGACGAGGAAGATAAAATTCGTGAAGTATACAGTTTGATAAAGAAAGAAAGAAATAATCAGATCTCTTCTTTGCATCTTGTTTAGCTACTTAAAAATTGGGGGACAAAGAACCTAAGTAAAGCGTGTACCATCTCAATTGGATGTATCTCTTTTGCACTGAACTTTGCAAGAGAACTTTTTAAATGTTTGAACCAATGCTCCTCTAAATTTGGGGAGAAATGACAAGAAACCTGCAAGAAAATGAACCAAAAGTGAGAAAAAAAAAGGACAAAGAAGAAACAGACATATCCAGGAATTGTATAGGAACCAATGGCAGCAACCAAAAAGTATTTAACTTTTCATTTAAGTGGCAGATATAAAACGAATCTGCACCAAAGAGGTTTCAAGTAATCAATTCTAAACAAAAGAATTTAGATGAACACAATCGGTATAGGAACACTTTTTTTCACTGTGATGAAGAATGTGAAGATTTAGTTCCCTAATTCCCGTAAATTAATAATCAACTTTGGCACAGTTTTGCGTATATTGTTTAGTTTCCTCAATGAGATAACACAATGCTACATGAGTAGGAAAATGCTTATAATTGTTTTCAGAATCTTAGCTTTAATTGAAATAAGAAAATGTCGGAACAGAAGCATACCTGAAAAAAGGATTTCTCATATGAACTAATCATTTGCTCGAATCTGTAAGAGAGAGAATCATTCCATGCTAGTGTAACTGCTAATATAGAGATCTCCTCACGCTCATCTAACTCAATCTGTTGAAATTTTGACAATTAAATTATTTACAATGTAAGAACACCTGCTACAAGCACATTAACCGTAACCTTAGGTCCAACTTAGATACTAAAAACAATGAGATAATTTAGTATCACGTAAATCAAGTAAAGTGACACAGTCAATGCTACTTCACCTGAGGAACGAAAAAGTAAGAAGAGCCATCCTTGCTATTTACACTAGATTGCTCGTTGAAATCAATATCTAGAAATCCATAGGCCGTCACCATAGCTGATTCATCTGAAAGGAATCTGCAGAAGTTAGTTAGCTTAACTACTTAGAAGTGAAATGTAGCACTTTAGAACATGCATACATCATAGAATAAAGCACATTCTTACTAACCAAACTAAGTTCCAAAAGAGAACATGCTTACGTTTTCCTCATGCTATGTCCATTGGAGTCGATTGAAGACGGATGAACGAAAGAGAATGCATTCCCAATCCCAAAAACCCCGTGAGGTTCCTTTACATAGAGTGATTTATAAGAAGGCTCCACGGTTTCCTTGGAGAGGAAAAACACAGGAAACACACCGGTAGTAGACGTTGGTTGAGAGCAAAACCAGAACAATGCTTTTGCCCTTGGAGGCACAGCCACCTACAAATTCAAACACCATATTAATTTGATAAAACATATCTGCATCCACAGAAGCAAAAAAAAATGAACAGGAAAATGCGTAGATATGATGATTCAATACTTGAAACCGCAAGACGCCACAAGATGACTTAGGAGGATTAGTCTTCAATTCGTTCACAGCTTCTTTGAGACTCTCGAGTCCAAGCTCAAGAGTCAAAGCTGGAGGCAAGGTACGAGTCACACACACTTGAACCATTAAATCATCATCCAAATTCACCTCTAAAGCATCATCTCTACTCACAATCGGACCATCGAATTGAACTCCTTGAGCGACGACCTAGACCAACAACAACAACAACAACAACAACAGCAGAAAACCAAATCAAAATCGAATTCAACACACCTCGATGTTGTTCTAATTGGGAGGCAAGAGGAAACAATCAAAACAAACCTCCATGTTTCTTCCATGAAGAGAAACACGAAGAGACTCAGTGAAAGAGGAGAAGCGTCGTTCTCTGCTGCGTCTGAAGGAGCTTCTGGAACTGTAACGAGGGATTAGAGAAGGAAGAAACGGAGGATTCGAGACTATAAACGAAGATCGCATCTTCTTCTTCGTCTTCGTTGTGAATTTTGAGATTGTGGATCAGTGGATGATGATGATGGTGAGACTCAGAGGGGTTTTTACAAGGTTTTTTTTGGATAAGGCGCACAGGATTATTACTTTATAGATGATATGACTAATTAATTACGATTATGATTAATGACCGAACCAAGAGACCGTTACATACCGGGAATAAACCAAAACTCACAACACATTGATTATTTGAATTTGCTTCTGGTTTGTGGAATTATTTTGGGATTTTTAACGGTTAAGCATATCTAGCTTTTTTTTTTTTTAACAACAAATAGAAAATAGAAAAGATTAAGTTAAGCATATCTAGCTCCTATGCTTAGATATGCAAGCCTATAATTATAGGTAGAAAGAAACATATTTGGAGAACCATAATTAAAGGAAAAAAAAAATTTTTTTTGGAGTAATAATATATTATTGATTTTTGATTTTACAAGGTTATAATGTCGGTTTTTTAGTTTATAACTAGAGTTTATATTTTACAATTAAATGATGTGATATGTCATTTTGAGTTTATAAAGGAAGGCTAGAGTTTAGATTTTATAATTAAACAAGATTATATGTTGGTTTGAGTGTAGAAAATTAGAGTTTTAAATTTTACAATTAAATGAATTTCTATGTCGGTTTGAGTTTATAAAAACGGAGTAGAGTTTAAAATTTTACAATTAAACAAGATTATATATCGGTTTAGGTTTACAAATGAGAAATGGGGTTTAGATTTTATAATTAAACGAAGTTATATGTTTGGTTTGGATTTATTAATGATAATTAGAGTTTAGTCAGTTAAACAAGATTTTATATTGGTTTGGGTTTAATTAAATTAATATTTTTGTTAATGATTGTTTAAGAAGTATGTTTTTTTTTTTTTTTTTTTTTT
>NC_025700.1:15644136-15692399 GCF_000633955.1 Camelina sativa
TTTTTTTTTTTTTTATGTAATTTAATATAACAAGTCAATATTTGATTGGCTAAAATAAGTTAAGTGATGGTTCACCCCCGCTTACGTTTTCCTCGTGATATAAGCTTGTTTCAATCATTTCGAACTTTTTTTCAAACATCTCGAATATTTTTAAAGAAAGATGTCTCGCGACCTCATTCTTGTTTTACCCCATGTCCACACCTCCTATGGTGAAGCGCTTAAAGCAAGAACCGCCTCAATCCTTTGGATAGACAACTCAGACCTTCGCAGAAGCTTCATGGCAAGAGTATCCACCCTTGGACCGCCAGATGCACCATGTCCGGTGGAGTCGTCGATGGTGCATGGCGTTACCTTCTAGGTAGAGAGCTCATGCTTGAAGAAATTTTATATCTTACGGTTCACTGCCTTGAAATCTCTGTGTAGCATGTCTATGCCATTTCCATTCCCCCGGTGACGTTTGTGTCAACTCTGGTCATGTGTTCATCTCTACGTAGCCACCACACCGTCACCCTCTGATCACTAATCGCTACAAGAAAACAATCAATTTGCTAGGAACATTTGCGAGGGAAACAATCCCTCGCAAATTTGCAATGAAATTGCGAGGAACTTGCTATAACTGTTACGTCCATAGCAAATTCATCGCAAATTTACGAGGGACAACTTTGCAAATCCATTGCAAATTTGTGAGGGATATACAAGATATTCGCAAGGAAATTAATATTCCTTGCACATACATTGCAATTGTCTAGCAAGATTTGTAAAAAAAAACAAAGAAAAAAAACAATTTCAATATTTACTTCCAAAACATGTTAAACATTGCCAATTTTCTTTTATATGCAATTCTACATATTTTTAAATTTTTAGCCAAAATTATGATAATTATTAGATTATATCCTTTTTTAAAACAAAATGAAGTAGTATTTAGTAAATAATTAGTAATGATTAGCATAACGTTAATTAATGCATTATGTAAACCCATCTAATGATCCGCTAGAAAACCAGATCTGAATGGGTTTATATAAATACGATTTCAGTCATATATGGTAACCGAAAATCTGGATTTATTTAGGTCTTAAATCTTAATTACCCTTTTTGTTTCTTTTTTTTTGCACTTCAAAATTTTTAATACAACCACCACGTTCCCGATCTCCCTCCCGCTCTCCTCCGCCGTCTTGTTGCCAGAGAAACTTCGCCATCGGCTATTCACCCTCTCCTCGGCTGCAAATCACACCATCGATATAATACACATATATATATATATATGTATATATATTACACATGTATTTTACTTTTTAATTTTGGGAAAAATCATTAGTTGTTCAATAAATAAAATTATTGTCATTTATTTAATTAATTTTTTTATATAAAATTTTAATATTTTTTTTATATAAAATTTATGTTCCCTCGCAAATTCGTAGCAGAAATATAATTTATTTTCAATTAAAAACAAAAATATATTATTTTTAAAATTGTCCCAAATGCATAGCAATAATTGCGAGGGATTTACTAGTCAAACTTTGCGAGGAATATGTTATGGAAAATTTTCCTCGCAAAATTTGCGAGAAATTTACGAGATTTTTTAATTTGTGAGAAGCGATTTGCGAGGGATGGTTATTTCTCGCAAATCCCTTGCTATAGGTTATTTGCGAGTGAATTGCTAGGAAATCTTCCCTTGCAAATCGCTTGTTTTCTTGTAGTGGATGCCAATCTAGGGACGGAGACACGTTGAGTGTTTTGGGTGCAATTGACACCAATAAAATTTTAAAATTGTTCTAATTTACATCAAAATTTCAAATATATATCAGTTTGAACCCAACTTTGTGAGTTTGAATCCATTTTAAACCCAACTTTGTGAGTTTGAATCTATTTTGAACCCATCAAACAGTTTTCCTAGATCTGCCACTGTGCCCATCCAATATAATGACAATTATATCTAATAAAATTTTAAATGGTATACGCATACAAATCAAGTCTGGTCATTAATGTATATTTATGATGTATTTCTATTTTAATTTGTTTTCATTTAAAAAAAAAAATCAATGAAAAATTGGTGTTTCAAGCACTATAACGACCACATATTAGTATTTTTCTTAGATTGCTTCTTTATTAGTATATATGAGATTGTTGCACAATTTCTAATATAAACTGTCTGAAACCTAAAGAAACAGATTATGTATTGTGATTACTCTTCATTCACGTATTTGTACTCTGACACATAATAATTATAAGACTCACAAATCAGTTAAAGCAATTGAACACATAAATAAAATTCTTTTCGACTATTTCTTACATAATTGATTTTTCTGTGATATAACAGTTTATCACTTAACGTGCTTCATGGTCTGCTCCATATATTCCATAGATAAATCATGATAGTGATTTGTGACATTGTTTTCTTCCTCTTACTTTTTTTTTCCCCTGGTTGAATAGTAAATGCGTTTACTCATTTCTGTTGACTTGACAAAGTCTTTCTTTTTGCTTATATATGTCTTCTCCCTTTATCCTCCACCGTGTTGCAAATGGCTTTCTTAATTTTTCTTTGGGAGGTAAGAAAATATGAAAAAATTTCTTGGGGTTTTGTTACAGCTAATGGCCATCATTCATTTGGGTAAAGCTCAAGGACAAGACCAGCAAGGTAACTATCAGAAATCTTATTTGTTATATGCATCCTTTTGTTTCCAAATGTTTTATTAATGCTTTCTAGACATATTCTTTTACTAGGGCGAATCTAGGTTGGTTGGGGGCACATGCCCCATGCAAATATATAAAAACTAGTTTACAGATTGATTGTTCACTTAAAATGATTCAGTTATTTTAGTTTACATCCTTGTCTCCAAACCCAGGTACGAGTGTAGGCAGTGCTATATATATGTTTTTTGGTTCACATAGCCTTTTTCTTCTACCTCAACTATTAATCATTTGGTTTACAAATATTTACGTTTTGGTTCTTGGGAAAGCACTGATAATCTCCACAATGTTTGTCAATAGGATTCATCAGTTTGGATTGCGGGCTCCCTAGGAATGAAGAATCTCCTTATGAAGAGACTTTTACTGGACTGCGGTTCTCTTCGGATAAAGAGTTCATAAGAACTGGAGAAATTGGTCGAATCCGAGAAAATCCTGAGGGATATGCAAAGCCATACGAGACACTAAGACATTTTCCAGATGGAATAAGGAACTGCTACAATCTAAACGTTGAGAAGGGCAGGACTCATTCGATTGGCTAGGTTTGTATATGGGAATTATGATGGTTTTAACCTTAAGCCAAAATTTGATCTGTATCTTGGACCTAATCTATGGGCCACGATAGATTTGCAAACATTAGTGAATGGTACAGCGGAAGAGATCTTACACATCCCAACATCAAACTCGTTGCAAATCTGTCTTGTTAAAACTGGTGAAACTACACCGCTAATATCGGCTTTGGAAGTACGCCCAATGGGAAATGGTTCTTATATCACTAAGTCTGGTTCCTTGAAACGTTTGTCCCAAACATATCTTAGCAAGTCAGGACCTGATCTCCGGTAAGTCAACTTCAGTATGATCAATGTTTCTTATTTTCGCTTATGTATGTTCTCCTTTTTGTTCTGTTTCCAACACAAGGGTTGGTTTCACGTCCTTGAAAATATGGAAATTATTACTAAAACAGCATTGTTCCCACCTGTAGGTACATGAAAGATGTCTATGATCGCACATGGGTATCATATGGAGCCAGATTTCAGCCGGGATGGACTCAGATTTCCACAGATCTCAAAGTGAACAATTCCAACAATTATGCTCCACCAATAGATGCGCTAAAAAATGCTGCAATGCCTACTAATGCCAGTGCCCATTGACGATTGAATTGCCTTCAGGAAGTCCCAGGGACCAATATTACGTGTACGCACACTTTGCTGAGATCGAAGACGTGCAGGCAAATGATACCAGAGAATTCAACATCCTGTTGAATGGAGAAGTTCTTGCTGATCCTATCATTCCTAAGAAACATGACATAACCACTGTCCAGAGTGTGACCCCAAAAACTTGTCAAGAAGGGAAATGCAGTTTGCAGCTAACAAGAACAAACAGATCAACTCTTCCACCTCTACTTAACGCTTTGGAAATCTATACAGTCATCCAACTTCCGCAATCCGAAACAAATGAAATTGACGGTATGTATGATATTTCACTCTCGTGCATTGGCGGTTCTAGAAAAAAAATTTAGCCGGGGCAAATTTTAACTGAAACGAAAAAAAAATTCTATAAAAATTCAAGTTTTTTGGTGAAAAATATAACTCAAATTTTATTTAAGAAAGACAACCCATTTAAAAAATTTGGTTAATTTTTTAAGTAACACAATGCTATTAAAAGTATATGGGGTTGTAATATTGGTAAAATAAATAGACAAATTGGACTTTTAACTTGGGTTTGTATAGATTGGAAGACGCATTTGATGTCAAAAACGTGTGAATATAGAAAAAACTGAGTAACAGGGGCAAAAAAACATTTATTACCAGGGGTATAATTCAAAACTGTTATAAAATAGCATTAGTCTAAAAAAATTTGACAGTGGCAACTGCCCCTCCCTACTCTAACGTGGATCCGCCCTTGCTCTCGTGACATTTTTTCATGTATTAGTTTCTAACATCATCAACACTTTAATGTCAGTGGCTGCTATAAAAAGCATTGAAGCCTCCTATGGATCGAATAAAATCAACTCGCAATGCGATCCATGCGTCCCTCAACAGTTTATCTGGGATGGTTTAGACTGCAACAACACGGATATCTCCACACCACCGAGAATCATTTCTTTGTAAGTCAAATTTCACTAGTACACATATATATATGCACAATCACTCTTCAAAATCCCTTAGTATTCATGATCGTTAACACTTTGAATGTGGTTTTAAAATTTTTTACCAGAAACTTGTCTTCAAGTGGTTTAACTGGAAACATAGCGGCTGCCATTCAAAACCTTACGCAACTCGAAGAACTGTAAGTATGTCCATTCTTGATCGACGGCAAAAAATTATTATATATATATTCCAATGTATTGGATGTATATTTCATATATAATTTCTCTTTCTAATATTAGGGACTTGTCAAATAATAACTTGACTGGAGGAGTGCTGGAGTTTCTAGGCAACATGGAATCGTTGTTGGTTATGTAAGCTTATCTCAACATACTATCTAATGAATTTACGATTCAACCTCTTATCATGGCCGTTTTGAACAGAAACTTGAGAGGGAACAATCTTAGCGGCTCAATACCTCAAGTTCTTCGAAAGAAAGGACTAGAACTATTGTAAGAAAGTTTCTAACATATTTTTTGAATTTTTTTTACTCGTTTGTGCCTTTGATGTCTCATGAACAATCTTTTTCTTCTTGTAGTGTAGAAGGAAACCCAAGGCTTTGTGTCTCTGATTCATGTAGAAAACCACCTAAGAAGAAAATTCTTGTGCCAATTGTTGCATCAGTTGTTTCTGCAGCCATTGTCATTGCTTTACTAGTTATTTTTCTTGTTTTCAGAAAGAAAAAGTTAACGATTGTGGAAGGTACTTGCAGAGAGGCATTAATAAATAAGAAAACTTTATCAAATCTTGCAAATGTCGTTGTTCCATTGCATTAAAAAAAAAGTGGTACGACGAAACTGATGATAAAATAACATCCTTATTCTGATGTACAGGTGTACACATGCCAATGAGGACATCAATGGTAGACGATGTTACATTTGCTAATAAAGAAAGCAAAAGGTTCACATATTCAGAAGTCATCAAAATAACAAATAACTTCCAAAGAGTTTTAGGTAAAGGAGGGTTTGGCATGGTATATTACGGTACTGTAAAGGTCTCTGATCAGGTGGCTGTTAAAGTACTCTCTCAATCGTCATCACAAGGCTATAAACAATTCAAAGCAGAGGTATCTGTATTTTTGTAACCCTTCCCAACTATACTATTTATATGTTTCAACATTTTCTTAACATGAATCTTTTTTAGGTTGATCTCCTTCTGAGAGTGCATCATACAAATTTGGTTAGCCTCGTTGGGTATTGCTATGAAGGAGATCACTTGGCCCTCATCTATGAGTTTCTTCCCAATGGAGACTTAAAACAACACTTGTCAGGTAATTTTATTTTCTAGTTATTTCACGTGTAGCACTAGTTCATAAAACTCGAATGGTTATATGG
This sequence comes from Camelina sativa, assembly GCF_000633955.1. Taxonomy (NCBI): domain Eukaryota; kingdom Viridiplantae; phylum Streptophyta; class Magnoliopsida; order Brassicales; family Brassicaceae; genus Camelina; species Camelina sativa. The sequence continues at coordinate 15,650,303 of NC_025700.1, forward strand.
ATCTATATATCTATATATATATAGGGAAAGGAGGTAAGTCCATCATCAACTGGAGTGTTCGGCTACAAATAGCCTTGGACACAGCACTAGGTATGTAATACCGTAGAATAGATATTGAGTCATTTAGGTTTGCGGTAAATTAGTTGATCGAGGTGGCGACTATTGCATAGGATTGGAGTACTTACATATTGGATGCACCCCACCGATAGTTCATAGAGATGTCAAAACTGCCAATATATTGCTAGATGAGAATTTCAAGGCCAAACTAGCTGATTTTGGTCTCTCAAGATCTTTCCAAGTTAGAGGTGAATCTTATGATTCCACACTGGTTGTTGGTACTCCTGGATACCTTGACCCCGAGTAAGTATTTTTATGTCCTAAGACTTTTTTATTCATTCTTCAGTGATAAAAGAGTATATATGTACCCTTATCTTGGCTTGCAGATATTACCCTACATGTCGTTTAGCTGCAAAGAGTGATGTCTACAGTTACGGGATTGTGTTATTGGAGATGATCACAAACCAACCCGTGATCTCTGAAAAGTATCACATAGCAGAATGGGTTGGCTCTAAGCTTAACCGAGGTGATATTACGAAGATCATTGATCCAAACCTTGCCGGGGCTTATGACTCTAATTCTGTGTGGAGAGCTCTTGAGCTGGCAACGTCATGCGCCGATCCTTCTTCCTCGAAACGACCAACCATGTCTCAGGTTATCAACGAACTAAAGGAGTGCCATTTGTGTGAAAACTCAAGGATAAGCAAGACTCGAGGCTTGGAATATGGAGAACTGAACATTAGCTTGGATACTTCGGTGGTTCCGAGAGCAAGATAATTTTGAGTGTTTACTTGTTGTAGCAATATGCGAATCAATAAATCAATGAGTTATGTTTCATAGCTAAGATGTATGTGGTGTGTGATAATACACCACAAAAAACTTTTAAATTAATATCTTTTTTAATTGGCAATAAGAGCCAATAACTTTGATCTTCTCACAAAATTGTACAAAATTTTAATTTTTCCCAGCGAATGGATACGTCATACGTGTCCTACCTTTTCACGGCATTCCATCATATCATAGTGCATATTTGACCCATTGTTATATGATTTATAATTTTATATGTTGTATGAATTATATACATAATATTAAATAAAAACAGCTGATACAAAAGAAAAAGGGCCAAAACTACAGAAGCGTGATGCAAAATAAATAAAACACCACTGAGATCCATTAGGGTTTTGGAGTTATATGAAACTAGAAAGAACTCCTAGTCCGAGTATGTGTAGGAGAAGCGTCTATAAATTGGAGACAGAGATCATGAGAATTGAGAAGACAAGAGATATAACTTGGTCGATCGTCGTTGTCGTTAGAACTTAATTAGAAAGAGAAAGCAAAAAGTACGTAGAATAGAAGCATTAATTAAGACACATCGAAGGGTAAATTTTTTATCACCGATGGAGGAGAGGAAGAGCCACGAAAAAGGAAAGATAACGTCGTCTTCAGAGACAAGGAGGAGAAGAAGTGAAGAGACAGAGTCTCAAAGCTGGAAGGAGAAGAGAAGAGATGAATACTACGATGGTATATCGTCATGGAAGAGCGACAAAAAACACAACATCTCTTGGTCGTCGTCACAAAGAGAAGAAAGAAGAATTGAAGACACACGTCAAAGAGATGATCCATCACTCATGAAAAAGGAAAAGATTGCATCGTCGTTGTCAGGGAGAGGAAGGAAAAGAAGTGATGAGAGAGTGTTCCAAAGCTGGAGGGAGAAGAGAAGAGATGAATACGATGGTGCATCATCATGGAAGAGGAAGAGCAATGGAATAGACAAAACGTCTTCGTCTTTGTGGTCAGAAAGAGAAAGAAGAACTGAAGGCACACGTTGTTGGAGAAGAAGTGACGAGACAAGAGATGATGCATCATCATGGAAAATAATAGAAAGAAGAAGGGAGCTGGGAACTGATGATGCGATACTTAACCACGATGTGTTAGAACAAGTTATGTTGCGACTTCCAGTGAAATCCCTGTTGAGATTCCAAACCGTGTCTAAACACTGGAGACGTATGATAACGTCCATGTCATTTAAGGAAAGACACATGTTGCATCAGAAAACTCAAGAACCCAAACTTGTCCGTTTTTACTATTCTTATAGAAGCTATAAAAGAAGTTGCTATATGAAATATGCTCATAAAACGATGAGGTTGGAGTGGTCTTCGGCTTGTCTAGTAGAAAAAGAAGAAGAAGGATATTTTATTAGCGATGATAAAGGGAGACCTACTAGTGATGATAGTGGGATAATATCCAGTAGTATTGATGGTCTCGTCTGCTTCTATGCCTCCACAAGAGAAATTACTGTGATGAACCCAGCCACGAAATGGTCCTACAAGCTGCCTCTTCCCAACATTCAAATAGACTACGATGACCCAGAGTCAAAGATCCCTTTACCAGGATTTGGAAAAGACTACGTGACAGGAACATACAAAATAGTGTGGTTACATAGCCTTAGCAACTACGACACCACCTTATCATGCGAGATTTTCGATTTTGGAGTCAAGCAATGGAGGCGGGTGACTCCACCTCTTCCTGAGCATCGTTTAAACCACGACAACTTACCAACTTTTGCAAACGGATGGCTTTATTGGTTCCACCTAGACGCGACCAAGTTGATTGCTTTTGATCTTCACATGGAGATGTTTCAAGTCATTCCAAATCCTATTATTGAGACATCATCATCATCTGTTGTTGATATGGACTTGGGCAGCATAGACGATGACCGTCGTCTTGTGTGGGCTTTAGAGACAAATGGAGATGGCATGCAACACGTTTGGAGGCTCACTAACCACAACACCGGAGGGGCATTATTAAAAATGGATAAAATGTTCTCCATTGACTTGAACAAGATTAACCTCACTTATATGCCCCCTGATATTTCTAGGCTCTTCCACCCTAGTGCAATTTCTAAGAATGGTAAGAAGGTAATGCTCTTTGAACAATTCCAAGATCCCCTCCTATTTGAACCCCTAAACTCTACATATCACATCTTGTCTTGTTCTTCTTTTCCTTTTGGTGCCAGTGTCCTTATTCCTTTTTTTCCAAGTTTAGTCTCTCCCTCTATGAATTAATTTCAAGTTCTGAAAATGGATTTTATTGTCACATTATATGACTTCTTGTCTCATTTTTTTTTTAGTTCAAGTTTCAGATTTAATATGAAATATTTTTCATGATCATCTATTAATTGGTTCTCGGTTGCTTGGTTCTCATCCTACTTGTCTAGTTTTTCATTTTTTTTTATATTTTCTTTTTCTATTCATTGTGGTACAATGAATGTGTTCATTCTTTACAATCAATAAAATAAAACTTGAAGGTTTTTCACCAGATCATGACACATCAGTATTTTGGTGAATTTTAGAGTTGATACATCAGTTTATTTTTCTTCCAATTAAAACATTTTATTAATACACTTCATCCTATATTTTTAACATCTCAGCTTTTCTAATTAAAACAAAAACTAATCTCAGTAAATAAAATTATTTTTTCAGTAGTTTTTTGGACCCAACGTGATGCTTAAGTAAGCACACATAAATACACCTTTTTTACACTAATTATTAGTATTTTACATAATAATAAATTATTAGTAGTAATTTGATAACATATTTATAATAGGGAATCAAACTCAGTTAGAGAGAGGTGTGTGATGTTTTGTTATAAAATAGTCATATATATGCTTCCAAATCATATGTAAATGTTTGAAGTTCAAAAACAAATGTTTTATATTATATTCTAAACTTTTCTCAAATCTTTCATTTAAAAATAATAAAATATATATATAATTGGAATATGTGAATAGTTACGTAAAAAATTAGAAAGATGCAAACTTCGATCTTTCAACTTATGAAGTGAACTTTTAAACCACTAACCAGCACCATTAGTTAGTTAATTAGACATACCATAATTTCTTTTAGACGTTAGAATCACAGTTCTATAATTATCGTCTTACGTTCACAAAACCTAAAAGAAACACAATTTCCATATCACAGTATTGGACCACAACACTGAACAACACCTATTATAGAAAAGTCTATGTTTTTAAGTTTTAACAATGGATGAGGATACTGATGAAATTATTGCTTTAATCAATCAATACAATAAAAGTTGTATGTTTTTCATTAGAGCATGACACCTCAGCTTTTGTATTGAAGCAGACACTAACACATCAATTAAAATGAATACCCAATTAAATTAAAATAATGAATACACATCAGCTTTTTTTAATCTTACGTGGACAAAACTAAAGAGAGAAACGACGCTCAATTTCTTCTTCTTTGTTGTTATTTATACTATCTTATTCGGGATTTGGTGGAGTTAGGGATTTATTCAATTTGATTTATCTGATTAAGTGTGACTGAAGATCATTGATATCAAAAGTAATATTAATTGGGCTGCACATCAATATTCAAGTATACTAAAATTATCTAAAATAAATACAAAACATTGTGTTAGATTGTAAAAAAGAAATGATCTCCATCATTATAATCTCTTTTATATTTCCATCATCATTAATATCATATTTTACAAATGTTTTGTATGATAGAATCACATTAGTTTTAAAGCAAAAAATAGCCTAAAATTATGTACCAAAGCATCATGAATTCTATTTGTTCAAGAGGGTTTGTAAATGAGAAACAAATCAAGAACTAAGGGTTTGAAATCCCTAAACTTATATCTTAAGGTAATAAAATTATAAATATATTCAAAAATTAAATTTATGAAATAAAAAACTGAAGTATCATAAGATGATATAAATTATAATAACAAAAAAAACAAAATTACTATTAAAATTAGCAAGAACTTATGAATTTTGATTTCTAACAACATATATGATATTATGAAATCGGAAAAAAAAAACAAAACACAAAAGAATATAACTAAAATAAAATAAAAAATAATCTTGATGTGTAGCGCGGGTACTATTCTAGTGTTATTAGAATTCTATTCCCTATCTTATGCAATTCCTATTTGGAGATTCCTAACACTGTTGCGGCGTGCATGGTTGAGACTTAGAGCGCTATGTTAAAACTGTATTTTCACATATACATTCTTGATGAGGATTAATTGGCATAGACGTAATCTTTCTCTTTGATTTGATAGTTAGTGTAAGGGAGTTCTTTCCGGGTTTGCAGGATTGTTTTCTAAAAACACAATAAATCTGTCAAAGGAAAAAAAAATTAGCATTTTCTTTCCCAAGTAAATTAAGGAGTTTATCGATATTTTTGTGTATGTTAGTGAGAATTTTTTAATTCATATGGATTCGAAAGTTTTAGATTTTGGGATGGTGAAAAATTTAGAAAACAAGAGTAATTATATAAACTTAATTAGTAAAATACAAACTAGAAATCTCTACCACTAGTTTTTAAAATTATAATACAAACACAAAAAATTTGATCAATCACAAGTGTGTCTTTTCTTTTTCTAAAACTGATATCATATGAAATGTGTCTATTGATTATTTACTACAAAAGAGTTAATGATCATTAAGAAAAAAATCTAATTATAAAAAGGGCAATTGTCATAAATACCACAAAAATATGTTTTTATTCCAAAAATAACACAATTTAGTTTTTTTTCCTAAAATACCACTAAAATGTATTTTTTTTCAAAAATAACACATAATTGAACTAAAGTTCTAATACTAAAAACTAATTCAGAAATTCTAAATACTAAATTATACTCCTAAAAACTATACCCTAAAACTAAATATGTCAACCCAAACCTAAAAAAAAAATTCTAAATCCTTAAAAATCAATTTTTTGTGTTTGTGGTAATTTTGAAAAAAAAAATTTTGTGGTATTTTTGGAAAAAAAACTAAAATGTGGAATTTTTGGGAAAAACAAAATTTTAGTGGTATTTAAAGGAATTTCTCTTATAAAAAATAGTTGATAGATTTACAATTATGAATAACATGATTATAACTGTATGTTATTGAATTAATTTAGAGTATGTAGCGAAATTGTTAGCTAATTAACAATGCCACGATGGCTAAAATTGTATAGTTAAGATCTTCTCACAAGTCATTGCAATTAAAAGAAGTCACATGACTCATCAGCCACGGCAAGCACACGTACTATGAAATGAAAAGAATCGTTGGCAATTGAACTTACATATAAAACATCAATATTTTATCTTAGATAAAATATTATTACAAGTGCTACTTAATTACGGCCTAATCAAGCTAGAGCTGCAAATTTAACCAATCCCCAACCCCAAGTGACATACACTCTAATTAGCTAAGATAATTGGCCTAATGCAGTAAAATCAAATTTTATACTTTAGCTATTCGACAACAACTCTTGTAATTATGCTTTACGAACTACAAAGTTATGGTAAAATACTAAAATCTCTCCATTGTCAATTATTTAACACTTGAAATAATGTATAAGCAATAATAATAACATGTACAAGCAATGAACCTCATCCTCAGAGGCAATTCGTCGAACAGTTACCAAACACGAATCCAAAATGTTTATAAACTTTAGAGGCAAAATGGACAAAAATTCAATCCTCTATTTGATTACTTTGAAGATGGAGATTCAAACTTTCGATGGAGGAGTGGCTCGAAGAAGAGAAGAAGAAACTAACATTTTCCCAAATTGTAAAACCTAGATTTAAAAGAAATTTGGGCTGTCCACTGTCCAAATCGTTATTTCCATTTTGTCCTCGAGCCCAATGGTTTTTTGTCCATTAAAAAGACCATATTATTTTTAGGCGTGGCCATGACTGTCCATAATGGACATGGGCTCGCCCACGGACGGACCGCCCAATTGAACCCTATAGCAGGAGCTATTGATGGCCGTGAATGACGGTAGCTACGTCACCTATGTTGAAGCTGCAAGGTTTTGAACTATTTCAGAAGGATAGGACACTAGTACAAGAATAGAGTTGCAAGGTGTGTATGTCAGCATTTAACAAAGAAAGATCTAGAAGCAGGAGGCTACACAAAGACTTGGAAGATGCTAGAAGTATCTAGAAGATAATAGAGTTTCATGTTTACAATGGGAATGTAAACATGAGGAAAAAGGATAATTTCCTAAACCATAAAGAAAAAGAAAATTGTCCAATTCCTATTAGGATTAGATTAGGTAGTTTGCTAATTAAATAGCTAATACCTAGATCTATAAATAGAGGTGCTATAGCTAGGTTGAGCTTCAGCACAAACAAGAGAAAATTAATCTAGCTATTAAGTTTTAGTCTTAGAGAAAAGATAAGAGATAAGAACTTAGAGAGAGCGTAAGGTTTCTTTAAAGAGTTTTGAGAGATAAGAAAATTGTTTAGAACAAACTTGTAAACAGATTTTTTATTAATCAAAAAGGAGTTTGAGAGAAACCATTATTTTGTTGTTCAGATTGTTAGTTCTTAAACTTTCAATTGGTATCAAAGCAGCACTTGTTCGAAATATTACGGGTGAGATTCTGCGGACAAGATGGAGAGCTACGGAGATCTGACCAACAACAATAAAGTTGTCTTGGATAATGGGAACTATGGATTTTGGAAGTCAAGGATCAAACCCATAATAGGAGGTATTGATCGTCTTGCTTGGAAAACTGTGCTGGAAAAGTGGGAGGAGCCTACAATCAAAGATGAATCAGGCAAGCGAATACCCAAACCTGAGTCAGAATGGACTGATGAAGAACAAAAGAAATCAAAATATAACTCAAGAGCACTAAGTGCTATTCATTACAGTGTTGGGAGAAAACAGTTCGATTTGATTCAGGGGTGTGAAACAGCAAAAGAGGCATGGGATATCCTTCAGATTCATTATGAAGGCACCACCAAAGTGCAGAGCTCAAGAAAGGATATGTTAGCATCGAGATTTAAGAATCTAAGGATGGAGGATCATGAATCAATCTCAGATTTCAGTTCTAAGCTGAGTGCTCTAGCACAAGAGGCCTTAACCTTAGGTAAAACCTATAAAGACCAGAAATTAGTCAAAAAGTTTCTAAGATGTCTTCCATCAAGGTTCATGGGATATAAGACAGTCTTAACTGTATCACATGACTTAGACAGCCTTACCTATGGTGAAGTGGTTGGAATGTTACAAGCACATGAGATGGAGCTGAATGGAATTAAGAAACCAAAAGGGATAGCTTTAGCAGTAAGCAAAGATACAACTGATCAAGGAGAGGAGGATGTTGTAGGTTTACTGGTACGAAGGTTTGATCGTGCTTTGAGAAGGATAGAATAAGGTCAAGGCCAAAAGAAGACCGGTTCATTCAAGAAGACAAGTGAAGACAGAAAAGCTGATTTGCAATGCCATGAATGTAAAGGATATGGACATTTTATTCGAGAATATCCGACGAGCAAGCTACGAGAGGCCAAGTGCACAACCTGCAAAGGTACTGGACATACACATGATATGTGTATAAATAATTCGAAAAATAAGAAAGAAAAATCTATGATTAGTATTGAGGATGATTCAGATGATGACAGCAGCAGCGAAGAAGAGCTCTTAAATTTGGTGGCGATGGTGGGAATCACTGAATTTGAAAATGGGGAAGAAGTGACAGATTCAGAATCAGAAGGAGAGGAGATTCTTGACATTGTTCAGAGTTACAAAGAAGTGCGAGACACACTTATTGCTCTAGGAAAAGAGAAACAAGTACTGATAAAAGAAAAACTTCGACTTGAGACACTGGTCATATCTTTGCAGAATGAATTGGAGGATGAGAAAAAGATTGCTAAAGGTTCGCTAGAGTTAATGAGAGAAAAGTTACTTTTATCCGCAAAAGCAGACAAACTTGAAGAGGAGCTGTGTAAAGAGAAAGAAAAAACCACAGAATTGCAATCGGAGTTGGATCAGCAGCATAGGAAGATTCATATGTTTGCAGGCACAAAGCAACTTGATAAGATCTAGCTATAGAAGAACTGAGAAAACTCATAAAGGACTGGGATTTACAGATAACAGAGGAGCAAAACCACAGTTGACCAAGTTTGTGTCTGCTGGAATGATTAATTCTGAGAAAGAAACAACTACAAGTGTCTCTAAAAAGTTTTTGGGATGCTATTTTTGTGGGAAGATTGGGCACTACAAACGATATTGTTACAGGTTTTGGGAAAAGGTGTGTGCTCTAAAGCGCCAAGGAAGATTTTTCTGGAATGGAGTTAGAAGACAAGTATGGATAAAGAAAACTGATCTATATCAACCGGAATTAAACAAGGCTTCTGAATCAGGATCCAGATGTAGTATGCCCATGATTACTGAGGAACAAAATGACTCAGAACCTTAGTTCTTTGATAGTGGGTGCTCAAGGCATATGACTGGAACCAAGAGCAATCTACAAAATATCAAGAAACTAAAAGGAGGTACATGGTTTTATACAAGGGAAGGGTACAACGTGTGATGCTGAACTTCCACAACTTGTGAATGTCTATCTAGTTCAGGGGCTGAGAGCTAATTTGATAAGTATTAGTCAACTTTGTGATGAAGGATTGTCGGTGCTGTTCACAAAAGTTGATTGCAAAGCTTTGGATGAAACAGGAAATGTCAAGTTAAATGGAGTAAGGTCTGGAAACAATTGCTACATGTGGGAGAAAGAGCCAATCAAGTGTTACAGTGCTAAGGCTAGCATTGATCTCTGGCATCAGCGACTTGGGCATATGAATACAAGGAATCTTACTACACTTGTGAATAAAGAGATAGTGCGAGGGGTACCAAAGCTAAAAGGGGAAGACAATATGGTGTGTGGACCGTGTAACCATGGAAAACATGTCAAAATTCAGCACAAAAAGGTTCCAGATGTTCAGTCAAAATCAGTTCTGGATCTGATTCACATGGATTTAATGGGACCAATGCAGGTTGAAAGTCTAACTGGAAAGAAATATGTGTTTGTGTTGGTTGATGACTATTCCAGGTACACCTGGGTTCGATTTATTCGAGAGAAGTCTGATACTGTAGACAATTTCAAAATTCTAACCTTACAATTACTTAATGAGCGAGGAGGGATCAAAAAGATAAGGAGTGATCATGGTGGAGAATTTCAAAATGAGGCTATGAAGGATTTTTGTGATCAACATGGGATTGCACATCAGTATTCAGCCCCAAGAACTCCACAACAGAACGAAGTTGTAGAAAGGAAGAATAGAACTCTTCAAGAAATGGCAAGGGCAATGATTCATGGAAATCAGGTTCCTAAGAAGTTCTGGGCTGAAGCTTTAAATACCGTTTGTTACATAATTAACATGGTATATGTGCGAAGAAATACAACTAAGACACCTTATGAGCTGTGGAAAGGCAAAACACCAAACTTGAGCTACTTCCATGTTTTTGGTTGCAAATGTTATATTTTAAATGACAAGGATTATCTTGGGAAGTTCGATTCCAGAAGTGATGAGGGCATGTTTCTTGGATATGCAGAGAGTAGTACAACATTCAAGGTGTATAACAAACGTACTGGTCTTATTATGGAGTCAGTGAATGTAGTGTTTGATGATAGGTCTGGTTCAGTGGGAAACAATGATGGTTCAGACAGTGACACATAACCAGTAACTACTACGGGAAAACATAAAGATGAGTCTGAAGTAGAGGCTTCTGATTCACAGCCATAAGTGTTTCAACTTGTTCATAAAAATCACTCAGCATCTGATGTCATTGGAGATTTGAATGAAAAGATAAAGACTATAGGAGTTAAAATAGACTTCAAAAAGATGACAAGTTACTTGACAACTCTAGAGACAGTGTTTTATGAGTGTTTTGTGTCAATGATTGAACCAAAGAATCATGTAGAAGCTGTTCAAGATGATTTTTGGATTATTGCCATGGAAGAAGAACTTGAACAGTTTGAGCGTAATGATGTATGGGAGCTAGTTCGGAGACCAATAGATGTAAATATTATTGGTACCAAATGGATTTTTAAGAATAAGATTGATGAAAGTGGTGTTGTAGTTCGCAATAAGGCTAGATTGGTAGCACAAGGGTATACACAGATTGAAGGAGTGGATTTCGAAGAAACTTTTGCACCAGTAANTGACAACTCTAGAGACAGTGTTTTATGAGTGTTTTGTGTCAATGATTGAACCAAAGAATCATGTAGAAGCTGTTCATGATGATTTTTGGATTATTGCCATGGAAGAAGAACTTGAACAGTTTGAGCGTAATGATGTATGGGAGCTGGTTCAGAGACCAATAGATGTAAATATTATTGGTATCAAATGGATTTTTAAGAATAAGATTGATGAAAGTGGTGTTGTAGTTCGCAATAAGGCCAGATTGGTAACACAAGGGTATACACAGATTGAAGGAGTGGATTTCGAAGAAACTTTTGCACAAGTAGCAAGACTTGAGTCGATTAGACTGTTTCTAGGGATGGCTTGCATTCTAAACTTCAAAGTATTCCAGATGGATGTCAAAAGTGCTTTCTTGAATGGGATTTTGTAGGAGGAAGTGTATGTTGAACAACCCAAGGAGTTTGAGGATCCAGTTAAACCAGATTATGTTTATAAATTAAAGAAAGCTCTTTATGGGTTAAAACAAGCTACAAGGGCTTGGTATGAAAGGCTAACTAGTTTTCTTATGGAGAAGGGTTATACTCGAGGAAGTGTACAAGACCTTGTTTGTCTTAGAACAAAATGATGATATCATGATGGTTCAAATTTATGTTGATGACATTATTTTTGGTAGTAGATCTAAGAGGCTGGTGGATGGTTTTGTGGGTAGTATGACACAAGAGTTTGAAATGAGTATGGTTGGCGAACTCAAATACTTTCTTGGATTGCAGATTACTCAGTCTGATCAAGGAATTTTTATTTCACAAAGTACTTATGCTAGGCAGCTTCTTAAGAAATTTCAGATGGATAAGTGTAAAGAAGCCAAGATACCTATGAGCGCTTCACTGAAATTGTCAAAAGATGTTGATGGAAAGGAAGGGGATGTTCAGCAATACAGAGGGATAATTGGTAGTTTGTTATATCTCACTGCTAGTAGACCTGATTTAAGTTTCAGTGTTGGAATGTGTGCTAGATATCAGTCGAATCCAAAACAATCACACCTAGAAGCAGTCAAGCGGATTATTAAGTATGTGAAAGGAAATGTTGATTTCGGGATTTGGTATTCTAAAGGTTCGAATCAGGGTTTAGTTGGATACTGTGATGCTGATTATGCTGGGAGTGTGACTGATCGGAAAAGTACTAGTGGAGGATGTTTTTTTCTAGGAAATAATCTCATTGCATGGTTAAGTAAGAAACAAAATTCAGTGTCTATGTCTACGGCTGAATCAGAATATATAGCTATGGGGAGTTGTTGTACTCAATTATTATGGATGAAGCAGATGTCAGCAGATTGGGGATGGATTCAGGAGTATTACAAGTGTATTGTGATAACAAAAGTGCTATTGATATTTCTAAGAATCCAGTCCAACACTAAAGAACCAAACACATTGATGTGAGACACCACTTTATCAGAGAACTGGTTGAGAAAAAGCAAGTTTTGATTGAACATGTTGATACTGAAGATCAACTAGCAGCTATATTCACGAAGGCATTAGATTTTAATCGATTCTCAACTTTGAGAAATTCTCTTGGCGTGTGTGAGATGTGATTCTTATTGGAGCTGGTCAAGAACAAGTACAAGGAAATTCTGGGTTTCAAGATTGAGTGAATCAATATTTTATTTAAACCGGTTTAATTTTTGGGTTGATTGGGTTTCAATATTTTATTTTCAAGATATGATGGGTGATGGCTTCGGTTGTATCGGAAAATAATAAATCTTGTGGTTAATAGCTTTGGGTGTATCGGCGACTAAAAAAAAAAAAAAAACAACAAAGAGAGGATGGTGAGAGCGACTCGACAAGGGTTGGTGAAAGGGGGAAGGAAATCAAAGTTAACTCGAGATGATGGTGTTTCTCATCGACCTCATCTGGTTGACGAATTGAGTGATGAATCCTCGAAGGATGAATTGGCACAAGAAATTGGTTGTGAAGAAACAGAACCTGTAGGGAAAGAAATCACTTCAGAGACTGAGGAGGATGAGGAAATCTCTGTGCAAGATCAACCTGAGCGTCGCACATTAAAACGGAGGAAGATGAAGCAAGGATCTACTTCGGAGACTAAGCGGTCAAAATCTGCTGAGTCGAGTGGCAAGAGTATTCGTGCAAAGGGAAATTTTCGATCCGATTTGTTTGTGTCGAAAACTGCTCAAGCAAGGTACTCAAAGTTCTTTTCTCGGAAGTTTATAGAAGAAAGACAACTGGATTTTTCTCAACCTGATGAATTAGGGATTATGAGTAAGATTATGGATCTTGGGTTACATACTTCGGTACAAGATCTTTCTGTGTATGTCAAAGAGGTGGTTTGTGAGTTTTATGCCAATTTGCCAGATAAGAAATCTAGGGATGGTATTCAAGTGTTTGTTAGGGGCCATTGGTATGAATTTTCTCCTAGGATGATTAATGAGGCGCTTAATCTTGAAACATTGACAAGAGTTGAGATGGAGGCAGATGCAGCTGTTGATCAGCTAAGTAAGAATGAACTCGCAGCAGTGCTGAGTGGCAAAGATAAGTTACCTTGGTCAAGTTTGATGGTCAGAGATCTTCCTGGAGATGTTGCAGCGCTCTTGATGTTGGCGGCTTTCAATTAGGTTCCTTCTGTACATAGGAATCATCTTTCAGTCAAACGTGCTCAAATTGTGTATAAGCTGATTCAGGGTATTCAATTTGATTTAGGACGACTGGTTTATGATCAAGTTATGGAGATCAATTGGACTGATCCTACTCGGTATGGGATTTTCCCTAGAACAATTTTTGAGACACTTAAGTTTCAAGAAGGTCCGCTTGAGTATTCGGATGCAGAGGAAGAAGTGGCCGTTGAATTTTACACTAAAGATGTTAGAACTGGGCGTGCTTATGCGATTAAGCACAACTTGCTTGCTGAAAATAAAGATCCTATGTCAGTTCGAAGACAAATGGATGAGGGATCTTCTTCAAACTCCGAGGTAATTCAGTTGGGTAGCATTCGAGTGCCACAGATTGGACAAGAAAATGAGGAGATGTTGTATGGAGCATTGGTTGATACGGCTCAGGCACTTCGGAGATTAACTGATGTAGTTCACAAGCTGATTCAGAATCATCCTTTGTCCAAAATGCTTTGAAGTATTGTGTTCAAGTGTTTATTTTTAACTATTGTGTTCTAAAGCAGGGGGAGTAGGAAAGGAATGCAACAATTCTGTGGGAACTATGAATTGTGGGGGAGTTATAGTATTTTGTTCTTTTGCTCCTTGTTGTGATGAACTTGAGTTTGGCTCGGTTGTGGATATAAGACTTTGTTTTTTGAAGTAAGGTTGTGATCTTGAGTCTTAAAATGCATGAGAAGCACAAAGTTAAAAAGGGGGAGATTGAAGCTGCAAGGTTTTGAACTACTTCAGAAGGACAAGACACTAGTACAAGAACAGAGTTGCAAGGTGTGTATGTCGGCATTTAACAAAGAAAGATCTAGAAGCAGGAGGCTACACAAAGACTTGGAAGATGCTAGAAGTATCTAGAAGATAAGAGAGTTTCATGTTTACAACGAGAATGTAAACATGAGGAAAAAGGATAATTTCCTAAACCATAAAGAAAAAAGAAATTGTCCAATTCCTATTAGGATTAGATTAGATAGTTTGCTTATTAAATAGCTAATACCTAGATCTATAAATAGAGGTGCTATAGCTAGGTTGAACTTTAGCACAAACAAGAGAAAGTTAATCTAGCTATTAAGTTTTAGTTTTAGAGAAAAGATAAGAGCTAAGAACTTAAAGAGAGCGTAAGGTTTCTTTAAAGAGTTTTGAGAGATAAGAAAATTGTTTAGAACAAACTTGTAAACAGATTTTCTATTAATCAAAAAGGAGTTTGAGAGAAACCATTATTTTGTTGTTCAGATTGTTAGTTCTTACACTTTCATATGTGAGTCGTTGTGTTCTTGGGGGAAAATACACTCCATCCCAGTGACTTGAGAAACTAGAAGATCTCTAGTGCAAGGCAAGTAACCCAAGATTTTAACATGTTTAATCGGTTTCGACTTCTCAAATCTTATCTGACCCTTTCTTTATTTCTTGTTCAGCCATGGACGAAGCGGGAATTCGATCAAATCCAAAGATCCGGCGACCTAATCTTATGCAACCCTCATCAGGCGTCACTGCATTTCTTGAGGCCGATCGATACCATCCAAAAAAGTACAAGGCGATGGCCGCACAAAAACGAAAGCCATTATTTCGCTTTCTTCATACAAAAGCCAAGGAGCAATCTCTTTAAGCACACAACGTTAGTTCTCGAGTAGAACCTTTGTCTTAGTTGCTTAATCACATAATAAGGTATCTTATCAAACAAATGTTAGTGTGTGTCACATGGGTTTAGGGAAATTTCTCCAAGTGTTATAATACGTATTCTTGTTTTGTTAGAATATTGAAGCCAAAAATTTGTATTTGGAGGATGCTTACCAAGAAAGCAATAATACTCTTTTGTTGTTTGATGATGAAACAATTGTTCTCGTCGAGATGCTTTTGCTGAATTGTGTGCTTATTTACCATCTCGTAAGAAGGAAATGGTAATGGCGGTAGCATGTTTAACAAGTCCTAAGGACATTGGAGATAAATATATAAGACTATTTAGGGAGAGGTAAAACAACATAAAACACATCCCTTTACTTACTCTGCTCTGCTTTTTCCCTTTTTCATGTTTACTAACTCTTGCCTTATTGGTTTATTATTGGAACAGAGTAATGATTCATCCCCCTAGTACTATGGTCAGAACCTTAATTATGAATCAGCTTTGTCTTGAGAAAGACTTTGAACTAAGTGAGGATGTGGATTTAAACATGTTGGCTACAATACCAAAGAGCTTGAGGTAAAGTCTTTTTATTACTCTAGTCATAGTTTTTTCCGATTTCCTATCTTTGCAAGTAGTATAAACACTTTTGCTTTTTTTTATGATGTAGTTGTTATGTGATTTGGCCGGTTATGCTCGTTTAACCGAGCTAGAGGAATATGTGTCACATGCTACCTTATCGAAAGTCTCTAAAAAACATTTTATTGAAGCCTGTAAACTGGTAAGTGGTTAAAATTTATGAATGGTGCAAACGTCAAAAGTGAATTGTGTATTACTAATAGTATTATATTTTTTCTGTCTGCGGGTAGAACCCTCGTCAACTTGGTCAATCTGAAGGACTGGTGCCACTATGACGAGAAAAGATAGCTCAAATTTGGAAAAGACTACGTTACATAAGCACACATAATAGTGTGGTTACATAGTATTAACAAGTATGACACCACATTATCATAATAAGTAACTTAGTAAGATACAAACAAGAAATCTCTACCTTCAGAGTTTAAAATTATAATATTTGCTTTCCAATAATTAATACAAACCCATAATGGTTCATAACATCAGCAACATAGTTGTTTCATTGTGATTATGTGATACATCACTTTAAGCTAAAGTTGAGTTTCATTAGTTACCCTTTCGAGCAGCTAATAGATTCATTCGTCTAATAGTCTTCCTTTGAACCAAATCCCCCCCAAAAAAGTACTATTTTCTAAAGCAAATACTCTTTCTATCAAAATATAAGAAGTTTTCACATTTGAATAAAAAAATAATAATAAATTACTTTATCTAACTGCTTTAGTTGAGTGCTTTTGTAAAATAATATTTTTCACTAACAATAAGATATTATAACTAAAAATACAAATTTTTTTAAATCTCCATGGTAACTTCCAAAAACATTGAGTCTCATCTAAAAGAAGTTACAATGTACCTTAGATATTTTTTTCATCTTGAGTTTCATATGTTTACTTGTACATATTCTCCATAATTTCGACTCAACCTATTTATTTCAAAAGTTACAAATGACACATCGAGAAAGAAAAAATAGAGATATTTTAGTTTTACATAAATATTGATATTACAAATATTATAATTTTTTTGAGAAGCAAAATATGATGTGTGATGAAGATTTTGCTTTGCTAATTGTCATAAAATTTCTGTGGTTTTTTTCTTTATTGTAAAACATAAACTCTATGCAAATTAATAGATTAAATTATTAATATGATGAGTTTTTTTTATGTTGTCAAACATCATGGGAATTACATTTTTAAGAATTAATACATCATAAGTTGTGATTATGATTACTATTAACATGTATTTGAAAAAATCTTACTTTATTTTATTATATATGCATAAAATTTCATTGTGAGTTGAGTCTTTAATACAATATATATGATTATTGAATATAATGTGACTTTTTCATATATTAGAAAATTTTCTACAATTTAAGTTAGTCTATCAAAAATTAATTTGGTTTCATACTTTTAATATATTTTTAATTGGTTTGATCAGTATTTTTTATTTTTATATTATATGGTATATGATTTCATTATGAATATATTAGATGTTGAAACGAAAAAGTGAAAGAAATATAAATTTCTAACAATGTAAAAGAAATAAAATCAAAAAGCAAAATATACACCATATAAGATACAAATAAAATGAAGTAAAAAATAGATTGTTAAATTTAAAATTAATTCAAAAATATGTGTACAAAGTTAGAATTTTTTTATCATCTATATATATAAAGTTAACTTTTGTCTCTTCTCCTTCCTCCATTCAGCTAATCAATTTTTTTTTGGCATAAAAAACTATTTTAAATATTCATTAATTGCTTATTTATTATTTATAATTTATAATAGTAAAAATAAATAAAACACAAATTAAATAAAATTAATTAATTTTAAAATATTAGAAACAAAAATATAACTTTTAGTAAATAATAGAAATAATAACTATATAAAAATAAATTAAGTAAAATAAATGTGAATTTTAAAATAGTAAAATTAATACTATAATTTTTTTTTAGTAATAATGTTTTTATTCATTCAAATTATAACC
Organism: Camelina sativa; assembly: GCF_000633955.1. Taxonomy (NCBI): domain Eukaryota; kingdom Viridiplantae; phylum Streptophyta; class Magnoliopsida; order Brassicales; family Brassicaceae; genus Camelina; species Camelina sativa. The sequence continues at coordinate 15,668,203 of NC_025700.1, forward strand.
AAAAAATGATCATATTCTAAAATTTAGAATGGGTTAATGAGTTTTAGAATGGAAGTAAGATTTTAATGCATGGTGGAGTAAAAAAAAATTATGTAATTGTATTTATAAAAATCTAAACAGAAAAATAAAATTGAAGTGAATAATTAGTTTCTAAGAAACATATACAACAAATATTTTTTATGAAATTTCACTTATTAAAAAAAAAATTACATAACTTAACTCAAAAAAATTAATCTAAAAGGAATATATTGCAAGGGTCACATTTTTTTTTGGAGAAAAATATGAAAAAGAATTTTGAAGAAATAATCAATCTAAAAAACAAAATCAATACTCTGAAAATATAGAAAAAATAACATGTAAGTCATTACAAAAAGTGATATGTGATTTGTATAGTATATCTCATAAGGTATTTATCAGCTAGTGCTACAATTTTATAACATGATAACAAAAATATATATAAAACAAGCTCGAAACTTCATCAATTCTATCAAAGATTTATTATTAATTTCACTTATAAATTAGAAAATTAATTACTTACTCAAATTATAAGTTTTAATCAAAAACGAAGATATTTGTAAGGGTCACACTTTTTTTGGGAAAATTATGAAAACGAATTTTGAAAAAATAATCCATCTAAAAACCCAAAATAAATGGTCAGAAAATATAGAAAAAAAGACATTTAAGCTGTTACAAAAAGTGGCATGTGATTTGTTTAGTATATCTCATAAGGTATATTCTCAACTTGAGCTATAATTTTATAACCCAAAATATTGGTAAAAACAACATATTTAAAGTACACTATGTTTTTTTAAGAAAACAAAGTTGAGGTTGCATCAAAAAATTAACATATGAGGTTTTAGAAAATATGTAACTTGCTTTAGTGAACGGTTATTCATTGTCGGGTTTAAACGTTTCACCATTTATACATTCTTGACTTGGTTGAAATTCTATTTTGGCAGATGATGCACTTGGAAAACCTCATTGTAGCGACATAACACTAAAACTGTTCATGAAGCTTTGTATATTTGCATTTAATGTGGGATATCGATATGTTTAAATGGTTTCTATAATTAGGTCAACAATCGATATTCGACGTTATAACTTTTAAAAATATGTTTTAATGAGATATGAATATTGAATGAAATTTTCTAAGGATAAAAGGTTAAAAGATTATCGACAATATTGTATTCTCTTTGTGAGGTTCTTAAGTCATTATTGTTATCACGTGATATATTGTTAATTTGCCAAAAACACATTATTGCGACACTAGACAATATATGTTTTATATAGATTAGTAAAATAAGTACGGCGTTTATATAGATTTATCTTTTAATCTTTAAATAATTATATTTATATTGAATGATTCTTATTGATAAAATTTTTAACTAAAATCTCACGCAAATAGATATAACAAAGAAACATTATCTTCAACATATGTTGTATATCACTTAATAAAGTAAGTTTAGTGTTTATATAGATTTATAATCAAAAGTTGAAATGATTATATTTGAACTCAACAATTTATATTGATGAAAAAAAAAAATTAAAATCCCGCGCGTGCGCGGATACAAATTCTAGTATTATATAAGATATAAGATTTGGAGAGAGGTAATACAACAAAAAAAAAACACTTTCCCTTTATAAAAAAACCCAAACTCTATAGAATTTGCCAAAAAAAACACTCGTTTCTGTTCTAACCAAATAAACACTAAACTTTTGTTGACTTTCATTGACTTGCCAAATCAACGTGCCATTTATAAAGTTAACAAAAAATTTAAATGTTATTAACAACATGTTTACTGTTGTGATTAAATCATACGACGTGGCTTTCAAATTCTTAGTTTTAAAAATGAAAACTGCATCTCCTAGATTGGCTATGATAACTGGCCTAATGCGCTAATATCAAATTTGATATTACCTCACTCACACAATTATCAAATTTTACTACTTTAGAGATTTAATGCACTCTAATTGGCTAAGATAACTGGCCGAATGCGCTAGTATCAAATTTTACTACTTTAGATATTCGACCACAACTCACTCTCGCAATTATGTATGAACTATAGTAGTTTTGGAAAATCTCTCCATTGTCAATTATTAATTAATTTATTTAACACTATAAATAATGCATGTATAAGCAATAAAGTGACTTTGTGGTACATCATTACCCACAAAATTCATAAACCATTGGATTATCAATTGAGTATGCTCTTAAAAAAATTAGATATGGTTGGAAGGTTCCTCGAGAAAAAGAAACATGGTGCGTCGACGAGTCGCTACCTCTCATGCTTTCTTAGAATAACTAATAATATAAACTATGATTTTCTCTCGCAATGGTCCCCTTCATGCCATCTACTTACTTTCAACTTTCAAGTGCTTCATGACTCATCAATCTCACGATTACAACTTCTCTTTTTCTTCATCATACATGAGAAATATCATATTAAAAGTTTACGTGTATTATAGCCACTTGGATTAGCTGTTAGTACTGTAAGGTCACAGTACTACCTCAATTTAATCACCTATAAATACCAAATTAGAGTGCCTCTTATGGATCTATACCATCATACTTGTTAAGAAAGGTTACAAAAGAATACATAACTGTTTGTTTTGTATATATGGCCGGTTTTGTCTATAACCTTCCAAGTGCAAACCCTAGTCCGCAGTCTTTTTTCAAAACCTTTGGTGATCGCGTTCCACTTGTAAACTTGCCAGCCACGTCAGACGAATCTAACCGGAGTGCGGAAGATGATGAGCGGAAGCGGAGAAGGAAGGTATCGAACCGCGAGTCAGCTCGGAGATCTCGTATGCGGAAACGACGACGCATGGAAGAACTGTGGTCTATGCTTGTTCAGCTCATCAACGAGAACAAATGTCTCGTAGATGAGTTAGGCCGAGCCAAGGAGGGTTACGATAAGGTTATAGAAGAGAACATGAAACTTCGAGAAGAAAACTCCAAGTCAAGGAAGATGATTGGTGAGATCAGGCTTAATAGGTTTCTTAACGTAGACGGCGATAAGATCTGGACCGTTTGATCGAGCTAAATAGTTTGTGTTTTTGTTTTTCTATATATATATGGAGAAGAGTGTTCTCTGCTACGCAATGTTTCTGGAACTGTAACAAAAGAAAAACGAAGTGAATTTGAGATTGTGTGAATCAATGGGTGGTGAGAGGGTTTTTAAAAGTTACTTTTTGATAAAGGCGCACAAGATTATGATTTTATGGTTTTTTGATTAATGAATTACGATTGTAATTTAAATGACAGAACCAAGAGACAGTTACAAACCGGGAGTGAACCAGTAACTCACAACACATTAATAAAGTTGTTCTGGTTTGTGGAACTATTGAGGAAATCGCTCTAAAGGAAAACCGGTTGGTTACCGTTTTTAATGTATAAGTATAATTAAATTTGAGGTTATGACACCCGATCCCGTCTAAAGTGGTTGTGTTTCCTAATTAGTAATAACACGTCCCACCAGGGATCGACGGTACCTACCTTCATGCCTAAAATACACAGGTGCAGTAATGGTAGTTACGATGTGGAGGAAAAGTAAGTTATATAATGGCGGTTACATTGTGGCTTAGGGGAGGCATAAGAGGTAATTTAAATTACCTCTTTTTTTGTTGTCCTGAATCACGTTTATGGTTTTAAATTTATGAATCATGAACCTCATGAGCTCGATATCGTGGGTGCAAATGGATGACTAAATAATTCAGAAGTTGAAAGTGTTCAATCCTCTTTGTAATTCACATACAATATTTGTTTGGCTCTTCTGACAAACTTAATCCACGTATCGCAAATGTAATTTAAAAAATCACCATGATATTAATTTACAAGAACATTCAATGAATATATATTTTAATGTACATTCGATAAAATAAACCCACCTTCTTCTCTCATTTGCTAATAGCATTTTAGCAAATTATCATATACTAACTCAAAATTATCAATCTTCCTATCTAGTACTATTTTCTTAGGGGAAAAAATGATATAATAGATAAGAAACCCTAGAAAATAAGAATATTGAATGAATACAAACAAGAAATCTCTACCACTTGGCACTAGTTAGAGTTATGTTCTAAATTATAGTAATATTTTGCTTTCTAATATCAATGCAGACCATAATGGTCCGTAGCATCAGCAAAATAATTTCATTGCGAGTATGTGACACTGTCACTCTAAAGCTTTAGTTGACTTTCATTAGTCGCCCCTTCGACCAGCTGAAGGATGATTACTTCGATGAGTACTTTTAAACTAAAATTCAAAATATTAACTAATATCAAATATTTAGATATATTGGTCGATGGAATAAGCTATAAAGTCCAATATTTATGTTTATACAGATATAAATAAAATTTTATACCATGTTATCCGAACATGATACTATAGAAAAGTTGGAACAAAAACATGATGTACTGTTTCCTCCGCTACTATGCAACGGCCACAAATGCCATCAATCAACACTTTACCTTCTCGAAAATTATATATATACTAACTTTAATTATACTTCCAAGTAAAAAGACAAAGTTTAGTTGGATTGTTAATCTTCCATACTATATAAACTACAAATGATGATGTATACGGAATAAAGTCACTTTATGCTAAATTATTACTCACAAACTTCAAAAACCATTGGATCATCAATTAAGTATGCTCTTTAAAAATAATTGAGATATATAGTTTGAAAGGTTCCTCAAGAAGAAACATGGTGCGTCGACGAGTCGCTACCTCTACTAACCTCTCACACTTTCTTAGAATAATTAATGATATAATCTTTCATTCTCTCTACTTTACTTTCAACTTTCAATTGCTTCATGACTCATCAAGCTCACGATTACAACTTTTCTTTTTCTTCGTTCTAGTTTTTTCTTCTCATTTCAAATAAAACTCAAACTCAATTTTTTTTTTTTTTAATTTACCATCAAGTTTAGAAAATCATCTTACCAAAAAACACAAGTTGGTGGTAGAGATAAACTTCCAAAGGTATGCCTCATAGATAAGAAAAAAAAAACTTTAGACGGAGCTTTTTTTTTTTGTTGTGTGCACCAGACAGAGATTAACTATTATTCTTTCTCTATATTAAGAGAATAATAGTTCAAGTTGTCGTAACGTGGCAATGCGAGTTTCACCATTTCAAACGCATTCTGTTCCATGCACCCTCTTAGTTTTTCATAATCCAAAGCATTTCTAAAGCTAACTAAACTATATATCCCACAAATCAACAATCTGAAGATGAAGATGATGGGAATATGGTTTCCACTTGAGGAAGGAGTTGCCCTGTTGGTCCAAGCCAGGGATCAATTCCCCTCAAGTGCGAAAATGCTAGTCATTTCCATTTGGCTAGAGGCTTTTACCCGGTTTTCTCCGGGTCCTGAGGGGATTACGGACCTCGACCCTGAACTTCCTGGTTGACAAAAAAAAATGATGGGAATAATGAGCTTTGTGATGTTGTTCCCACATGTATGCACGCTTCATATGTGTATGAGAGAATGACTCTGCTACCATGTATGAGAAAATGCTTGATATATTACATATGTGGATGTACAATATATATATGGAGAGATACATGACAGACTAGGTAATATGTAGGTTATATCTAATTACAAATAGAATTCTCTCTTAAAAGATGGTCATGTCTCAGCTTGAGAAGGAGTGTTAGTGTAAAAGCCCGAATTTAATACTTTGAAACGGCGATGGACCTGATCGTCGCCGGTTTGTCTCTCTTATGATCTGATTTGGATTCTTTGCTCTCATTGCCTATGTTCTCTGCTCCGTCGCTTTCTTCCACCACGTCAAACTCGCCACTCCCATCCCATCTCCACCGCTTTAATTTCTCGCCGGAGATAAATTAGTACGAGACATTCCTTAGTTTATCTCTTTTTACATGCATGGATCCGGTCACGTTAAATCCCGACCATGTCAATCAAATGACTTCGTTGCTTTTCTATTAAACTATAATTCTATATTTATACAGGTAATTAGGTTTTGAATCCATTTGACCATATGTATTGTTAAAGATAACGTTAAAATTTGGTTTTCAGCAAACTAGTTCACATTACAAGGAATGTGTAATGTGAAAAAAATTGTAATCACAAATTAAATAATAAATAAAATAAATATTTTTTTTTTGATAATAAAATTGGTTGGAGTTGGAAAAAATAAGAAATATTAACGTCGACACCAGGGTTCGAACCTGTGCGGGCGAAGCCCAATAGATTTCAAGTCTATCTCCTTAACCACTCGGACATATGGACTGGATTATAAACAAAGAAAGTTACACATTACTAATGTAACACTAGTTAACACACATACAAGCATGGTATATTGTATACACTAATAAGTTTTCCTTGCTAATTGTCAAATTTTTATCATTATATTAAACTGCGATGAGAGTGAATCTAGATAACGTACGGAGCGTCTATTTTTATTTCTTATTTCGAGTATTATGTACTTAATAAGTTACTCACTAGTTCAGTTGCCTTTTTTACATTATTACTATAATCGTGTGATAACAACTCAGTATGATGAGATAAATAGGATGTTAATTTATTTATACAAACTATACAATATAGACTAAGCTTCATTAGCTATCTAGTTAGACTGTGGTGCCATTGCAGCTTCTTTTACCTCCTTGAACTCATAGTTTCTGTTGACATTTTGTTTGGAGGACCCTGGGATGTTGAAACCAACAGTTGATGGGAGTTTTTCGGCATTCTTGCTTACGAGAGATTCATACAGTCCCTTGTCTAAATGTAAATGGAGTGCATCACATGAGCCACCATAACATGTTAGCGGTTTGCAATACAAGGCCTGTCTATATCCACCACCGTAATTGTCCCTGCCGAAGTGGACTCTGCTACCACCAGATCCTCCAATGCACAGACCGGGAAGACAAAACCCGCCCTGGTAACCAAAATGATTTCCAGCATACCATTTCTGGTCTGTGTTAAGGGATCCTCCAACTGATAAGCTTAGTAAAAGTGTTAGTGCGAAGAAAATACATATCCCTTTGAGTTCTGACATTTTGCTTTTTTTTCTTGGTGTTATAAGTTGAAAATACATATCAAAATTTTATATAGTTGTCATAAGGTGTCATGCTTTTGTCGTTAGTCAGTAATAGGAGCAGAAAAATCTCGGCAGTGTAATGAGAATTTGTTTTGGAAATAAGGGTCTCGTGGTAACATTTTAAGGAGGAAATTAAGGATATTGTTAGTTTGCATACTGAGTTTTTTTCAAGTTATTTTACTATCCTATCATATAGTATTTAGTAATAAAATTAAAAAACAAACAAAAAGAAACAAAAACAATAGTACGCTTAATTAGACAATCTAATTTCAGGTTAAAGTCTAGATTGCAATGGAACAAGAATATAATTCCATAGTTCGGGCAAGCATATCGATTCCATTGGTATATTTTAAAAGAGATCCCGTACGTAGGTTGAGTAATGAGGAGAAACACAAGGTTTAGGTTTCAAGTGCATGATAGCGTTGTTAGGGAGTTGATTAAGGATATTGTTAGTTTGGCATACTGAGTTATTTTCAAGTTAATTTAGTTCCTAATTCAGTAGTCTTTAGAACAATAGTCTTTACTCGTTTTAATATTCATAACTCTTACTTTAATATAGGGAGATTTGGCTTCATCTCATAAAGCTTCGCTTATACTCCAGTTATTGATTGTCACAGTTTCTCAAAGATACATTTGATGATAAATTTTTTTTTTAATGGTGATTGCCTTGTGTTTCAAGACAGTATTAATTGTTTCTCTTGTAAATCTTTCCCTTGGATGTCATTTTCGATTATCAATCATACATGTGCAAGCTAATTCTTTGACCAAAATGCTTGATTAATTCTTCACCTTTGCTCGATCGTTTGGTCATCCCTGGAGTTGAAAATTGGTAGACCAGGTCCAATGTGTTGTGCATATTACTAAGTCACATTCTCTCTCACATTTTGTGGGTCATAGAATTAGATTGGACGACCCTTATTTCATTATCATCTACCTGTTTATTGCTTATACACGTGCATGGTTGATTTGAGATTACAATGTGGAAAGTGACTTGAGAATCACATCTACGTTGAGGACGGTCCTCTCTTAGCCAAGCTGCCAGCTAAAACTCTTTTGTTGTTTTCTGTTCCCAAATTAGTTATTAACCTCGATAATCTTCAACTTAAACTTCTGTCCTTTTCCAACACTCTAAACTGTATTATTGATAGAAATGACCATCTTTGACTTTCTTAACGAGCGACGCTTCGTTTGCTTGTGGAATTTTCTTTGATAGATACATTTCTTTCTATTTAGTGTTGTAAAATAGGCACAGAAGAATATCACAAACAGGTTGATTAAGATCCTCTCTATTGTGATTCCTGTTGTGAAAATAGTAATTTATGAAACTTTTGTGAAAGTGTTGATTAAGACATATATTGAATGATTGAAATTTCTTCTTTCTTTAACAAAAAAAAAAAAAAAGGAATCATGTGAAGGCATTGAAAGCAGCAGGAGTCTTTGTTAACAGGAAAAGCTATGGTGTGTTCTAGCTACTACTTTTGGGGCCACACCTATGGGAACAATCTGGTAACCTTAGAAACTCCTGTTTTGTCATCAGCCTCTTTGTTTTATCCCAAATTCATTCGTTTTTGGATCTGAATTTTATACGAATTTATGAGTCAAATTCGTAACACGTTTGCTTTTCAATGGCTACGGATTATTATTGAATTTTGTTTTTCCTGGCATTACCTTTCTTGATTGCTCTTTTGTTGAAGAGGTAGATTTGAAAAACATGTTCCCGTTTATGTGTAAAAGGTAGATATTATTAGCATAGCTCCAAACGGAAAACCACATAGACAAGTTACATGAACGGAGTTTGCATTAAGCAAAAACATAATCCTGTTTTAAAAGAAAAGAGTAGAAACAAACTACATGGTCTGAACTTTGTATCAACTGCTTAAGTTTTTTTTTTCCCTTGATGAGCAGAAGAGAACATTGGATAGCTTGCTTAAAGAAATTAAAAACCATTATGACAGACTTTATTTGGTTTTGTTCACCTTGCTTTTACTTTTAACACGACTAGTTGCAGTGGTTCTTGTTCTAGCCTTGAGCTCAGATTCCTCACCTTGGTCGCTGAATCTGTCACGAACTCTGTTCTCTTTCTCATGATTGACTTGTTGTTGTTTGGCATTACTATTCTTTGTTGAAGCTGCATGATTCTTGGTGTTTCTTGGATGCTGACTGCTAGGCCATGAGGATGCATCAGAAGTCATTGAGTCATCACTCTCATTGTTACTACTATCATCACCATCATCATCGTCGTCGTCATCACCACCATCATGGTCGACCTCTTTTACATGGAAATCATCTTCATCATCGTCATCATCATCATAGACAACTTCCGAGTGATGGTTTCCGTGGAAGGTGTCTTCTATGTACATAGTCCATCCTGACTCACAGCTACTCTTCTCCTCAGCACCTCCATGGATTCTTCTTGGAGACTCCATGGCTAGCACAAAAAAAAAGTTAACTTAGCTTTTTCTTAACGTTTTACGTACCTAGCTCTTGTTCCCAGCCTCTTAACCTCTGATATAGCCTCTCGCTGTGGTTTGGCGTTGTCTCTTCAGACCATCAATAAATAGCTTGTCCTCTTTTGTCTGATTTTATATTTTTCCTTTCTTGTGTTTGAGTATCAGGAAAAGCCGGAGCCTATGGAATCACACTCATATAATTGAATACCAGGAGTGAGTATCACCACATGGCAATCTTAGCACCATTGTTTTCGCTCAATTGAAGTACTACAAGACAAGCCATTTCAGATATAGATGAAAGGAGAGAAAAAAAAGGTTGGTTAAATTAGCGCCTTGTTCAAAATAAATATAGTACACTTCTATAATAAATTTATAGCCCTATATATAAATTCTCTTTTACCCCTCTTTCTTATATAGGGAATTGAGCATATTATAGTTCCCAAAACAAGGTTCGAACCACACACAACACAAACGGTTGAGAGAGACATAAAACATCAATACCCACCAAACCAAAGTTTTATCTGTTTGGAGCTCTCATAAGTGATGTGTAAGCAGCAATGCTTATTGGTTAACACTTGTTTTTTTGTTTCTTTTTATTGATGATAGCCATATGATAGGAGGGGATAGCTACAACATGCATTTACTAGTTTTTACTTCCCTCTCTCTCACTCTCTCTCTCTCTCTCTCTTTGTTTCACTGGGCTGTAATCAAATCTCACAACTATAAAAGACCAGCTTTTGAGGTGGAAATGAGATAAGACCCACTCAACAAACAAGAAGGAATATGTTGAAACCCATTTCTTTATTAGGTTAGGAGCTGTTCCTCTTCCTCATTCCTTTAATACTCTTCTTCCCTCCCCAGTCCTGTCTTGGTCATAAAAAGTGTTGCAGCCTTTTGTTGTTCCTCTCTTCTCCCTCTCTCTCTCTCTCTCTCTCTCTCCCATAAAATAGTTGTTTTCTTTTGCATTGAAGGTAAACGCAACTGGATTTTGTTTTTCTAGTATTTATTTGGTGCATTTATTTCTATTCTTGAGGAAAATGACAAAGCAGCAGAGATTAAGTATTAACTGTGGTGAAAAAAGTAAAGAACTAAAAAAGAACTGTATTGTTTTTCTCCTATGATAGCTTCACCTTTGCATCCTTTTTTTTTTACAGTGATTGGAATCTATCTTGGTTACAGGCTTACAGCTAAGCAAAGTGTGGGAGAAATGAATCCATATGTAACATTAAAAACGGTGGTGGTGTGTAAGACTTTGACCCCTCTTTGTGCATTTAAGTAAATCCGTTTTGGCCTTTATGAAAATTTGATCCTCATAGTACAAATAATAATACTCGCTGTGGGTCTCACGAGTGGAGATATATTAGGATTTATTAGAATTGTACACATCGTTAATTCCTCCAAAGCTTGTTTTCTTTTAGGGACTCACCTTGGATTTTCTCATGTGGGTCTGTACTATTATCATTCATCCTACACGTGTGAGTACTGTTTTCTCTCTATAATATCTTTTGTTTGATTAGTAAACACACACACACACCTTTAGACATTTGTTATTATCTTACACTTAGGTGGGTGAGTGGTAGTTGAGATTTGAGAACAACAAGAACAAAAAAAAGAGAGAGAACTTGTATTGGCTTGTCTTTCACTCTCATATATTGATCGGTTCTAGAATATAACTTATGTTGTTGCAAAATTATGAAGTCAATAAACGTATGAGAGAACTCATATATATGCTTAATTAGTGATGATTAGGTGGTTTTGTTGAAAGGTTGAGAAGACGAAGTGGGTATGTCCCTTAGCACCAAACTTTTAGCTTTACTTTGAATGCCTGCTTTTGTCAGGTATACTTCCCCATGTATTCATTTGTCTCTTACTTCATAAGTCTCCCATGTGATGTGAAATCATATATATTGTATCTATTTATATGTATATACTTTGGAAACTTCTCTCATTTAAATTAGACACACCACTATACTTCTTCGAGCCTTTTTTCATGATTTGGTTTCCATCTTAGATAAGATGACAAAATATCCCTGCTGTAACATCATACCTTTCGATTAGATTTCTCGACCCAACTTTTATTTTTATTTTTCCTTCGTATCATGGTTTTCCAAAAGTTCAATAATTGAATATAGATTTTTTGGTTTCAGAATTCTCTGCTGTTACTGTTTTTTTTTTATCAACATTTTCTTATAAAAGTGTGTTCCTAACCTTCTAACATAGCAATCATAGCTCAATTAGTATGAAAATGTATATCAGTTAAGACCGTAGATTTTTTTTAATTTTAATCGTTTATACTTATAGAATTATAAATACATAAAATGTCAAGTTCAAATGAAGTTTAAATGGATTTAATGTGCTTGATCAACCATTAAATTTGCTTAAGTTTGTGTTCCTGGTGCTTCCTATATTTTGAGTTTCTAAATAGAAGTTATCTTGAATTATAAAGAACATTGACATCGAATATATGGTATTTTCAATATAAATTTATAACTTAAGGTTTTACATCTAACTTGCTGGTAAATGGATTTTGTTTTTCAAAAATGTTTTTGACTTCTTCATAAAATCATCTATATATCATGATTTCTTCCATGCCTTACGGTAATGGCGCTACCTATGGTCCCATACTCCCAATCCCATCGTAAGTAGATCTTGATCAGTTACAACTTACAACTACTCGTCAACCATGATTTTAACAAAGAACTCCATAAAAGAGAGATGTTAAAATCGGATGTGATCAAAACATTGTGGATTAAGATAACCTGAACGTTTCAACAAATCGAAAGGGCACAATCCACATCCTCTTATTTTTATTTTACGGAATGAGTTTGTCATAAGCCATTCCACATATCTTTATTTTGTCTGGCGATAATCGTTTGAATGAGTTTTACATAAAGATTTTGTGGTCTTGAAGCACGACAACAAGACATATGTGAAATTTTGGGTGGATGATAAGAAACAAGAAGATCAACAAAGTGATATATGGAAATGATGAGAAAAAAAAAAAATACTGCGTTTTGCTCTTGATACCGTTGACCGCATAATCCAAGTCATTTGTTCAATTAAAAAAGTAAAAAATAAATGGCCCATGCAGGTTTCGAACCTGCGACCTTCGCGTTATTAGCACGACGCTCTAACCAACTGAGCTAATGGGCCGTTTTGCTGATTTTTTTTAGTTTTACTATTTGAACTTTGTTACATGTCCTATTGTGCACGCACATTCTCAACACTGCTTACACGAATAAAATAACTTGTTTCCAATATTGAATACTAATGGATTTATTAAATTATTCCACGGAAGATGGAAATATTTATATATAGTCTATAGATATCATATGAACATAGATATTATAATAAACCACCAAAATATTCACTAATTTGAAAAAAGATCTTGAGGAAGAGCGGCTAATGTGAAAGAGAGTTTGGTTTGTTCGATTGGAAAGTTTGTAGGCTTGTAGCTTAATAAATCACACACACAAGAAATGTACTAACAAATATTGGGCCTAAAGCGTTATGCGTCGCTGGCGAAACAAACGTTAAGGACATATGAAATAAAAGTCTCGGATGTTAACTTCAGATTCAAAGTCTCCTACTACTAAACGTCTATACCAAAACCACCTAACACCAAGTTTCTTCCCCTCCCCCCAACTAATGTACACTGCCATGCATATAACTTTGTTTTAACCGTTTTTTAGACTGAAAATATTCATAAAATAATAGCCAGTTGACTGCAAATAAATAAGTTTTTACCGAGAAGATCGTTGTACAATGTCGTTATCATTTTCAAAACTATTTGAGGTTTTATTATAATTAATCGTATAATTGAAGATGACGCCAAAGAGTGGATCATATTTTCTCTCCTACTTTCTGATCTAGATTTCGTCATTAAAAGAAAACAAAAATAAACAGATGAAGAGAACAACACATAGCAAGGATATACGAGACCTATATATCTCACATTATGTAAAAAATTGCAATATTAATTTGTTTATGGGATATTATATATTTCTTATATTCTTGTTGAACAAAAAGTATTAGTTTATATAGTAGTGCCAAAAAAATAAAAATAAACAGTTGAACAAAATTATACAAAACGAGACTTCTAGATTCGTTTCACGAATCAGTGTTAATAAAACATGCATGCTTGCAACGTCTGTAAACATACAAACAAACAAACAAACAAAATGCCTTTAAATAAAAATAGAAGAAAAATGCGGAACTTAGTACACTTTATGGTAATATAAAATTTAGGTTTGGTTAGATAACCTCTAGTATTCACATAAAGTATGATTTTTTAGGGTCATAGGAAACCCCAACAACCATCTTACAAAATTAGTTGCATCTCACTTGACCTACTTCTCAAGACCCTTGTAACACAAGAAAACTAAAAATCCTACAACACCCTCTTCTCAAAAATTTATATATCTCTTTGAAGTCCCAACCATCTTCACTTATAACTCCTTAATTACCTCCCACAAAAACTTTAACGTTTTTCCCAAAAGTTTGGATCAAAAGGGTTTCATCAGAAGAAAAAGTATGAAACTCCTCCTTGTGTTCTTGATGGTTCACACCATCTTTATCCCATGCTTTTCCTTTGATCTACTGGGAAAGGATCATCCTTTAACCCTAGATTATTACAAGTCTACTTGTCCGACCGTGTTTGACGTCATCAAGAAAGAAATGGAATGCATAGTGAAGGAAGATCCTAGAAATGCAGCTATACTTATTCGTTTACACTTCCACGACTGCTTTGTCCAAGTAAGTACTCATTCACAAACCTTTCTTGAGACACAAGAAATCATCCCGGCAGAGAAAATTTGTAACGGATGTGTCAAACGTTTACTTTTATTAAATACAGATTTTAGCTGAAAGGAGGCTGCTTTATGGTATGAATGGTTGATAACTTTTTGAGGTTTAAAACGGTATTGCAGGGATGCGATGGATCGGTGTTGCTAGACGAAACAGAGTCTCTAAAGGGAGAGAAGAAAGCTTCTCCGAACATAAACTCATTGAAAGGATACAAAATTGTAGACAGAATAAAAAACATAATCGAATCTGAATGTCCTGGAGTTGTTTCCTGCGCTGATCTTCTCACAATCAGTGCTAGAGATGCTACAATCCTGGTAAATAAACAAGAACTAAACATATACTCTCTCAAAATAAATTTCGTATATATATCATATAGTATCCTATGAATTATGAAATGAAACAACATTTTAAATTATGGTTTGAAGGTGGGTGGGCCTTACTGGGATGTTCCTGTGGGAAGAAAAGATTCAAAATCAGCAAGCTACGCGCTTGCTACAACAAACCTCCCAACTCCAGAAGAGGCTTTGATCAGCATCATCGCTAAATTCTATGCTCAGGGTCTCTCTGTTGAAGACATGGTCGCTCTTATAGGTATTGTGGTAAACTAAACCGAACAAATTATTTTTGGTATTGTGGTAAACCGGATTACTAAAACCCTAACTTGACGAATAATCTAACTAGGAGCTCACACGATCGGAATGGCACAATGTCGGAACTTTCGATCAAGGATCTATGGAGATTTTCAAGTGACGTCAGCCCTAAATCCGATTTCGGAGACGTACTTGTCAAGTCTCAAAAAGATGTGCCCCTCGAACAGCGGTGAAGGTGATACCAATGTAACGGCAATAGACAACGTGACGCCAAATCTCTTCGATAACTCGATCTACCACACGCTGCTAAGAGGAGAAGGGTTGTTGAACTCGGACCAGGCTATGTACACGAGCATGTTCGGGATACAAACGCGGCGCATAGTGAGCAAGTATGCGGAGGATCCATTGGCTTTCTTCGAGCAATTCTCGAAGTCGATGGTGAAGATGGGGAACATTTTGAACTCTGAAAGCTTTGCTGATGGAGAAGTTAGAAGAAATTGCAGATTCGTGAATACATGAACAAAACAAAACAGTGGAGGAAGAAACTATCTCCGATAATTTATTTATTTAAGAAAAAAAATGAAACCAATCTTATTCTTCTTCTTATGTCTATTAAATATATATATATATAGGGTTCTTGAATGTTTAAAAAGAGCTTCCTCTGATACAGTATCTTCTAAAGATTTTTAAATGATTTATCAATTAAACTAGATGAGAGGTCCGCGACATTACACGGGTAAAAATTTGAAAAAATTATTAAAAATAATTATGTAGTAATGTACATGTTTTAGATTTTATCTTGTAATATTTTAATATTGAATATGGACTTCTCATATATCATTTTAATATTCTCCCAGTTCTATTATATAAGAGTTTTAAGGTTTTTTTGCTCTATTTTATAATATTTTCTCAAATATATATGTACAATTTTTATTAATATAACTATTTGAACTGTGCAGTATATTTTTCTGTTGGTTGAAGTTTTATAAATGACATAATATTTATTGTTTATTCATCTTTGTGCTTTTACCCAAAAACTCTAATAGGACAAGGAGTACCATTGAAATATCTATATCATCGTAATAAACCATATTTTAAGTTTAATTACATATTTCATCTTAATACAGAGAACTAAATATTTTATATCAAACATAATTAATACATCATATCAGATATATATCTTAGTAAGAATGGAAAATACAATTAAAAATTAACAAAATATAATTCGAAAAAAAACTGAATCAACATTTTTTAAGATATATTATTTGTTATGTTGTTATCTCATAAGTACTAATTTTACCTCATGTCTTAATCAATTTTACATGAGTGAAATTTATAAAATAAAACATGTATAAAGCTATAAATACATTCTCATCAAATAACTGAGGATTCATTCCTATAAATTATAATTTATTTTGAATTATCTTATGTTTTGACATATGCCTTACAAAAATACATGTGTTAAAATTATAAAATCAAACATTAAAAACTTACTAATATTCTTAAATGATTTTTTTAAAAATGATACATATTAATATTTGAAAATTTTATTATTCTAAAATAATTTTCATGATTACCTGCAGTATGGTACACCACACTTGGTATTGTCACAGTAGGTTGCGTGGCCTCCTATTCGACTAGTGCAACTCTTGAGATGTTTAAAGAGCTCGCAAGCACGCTCACACTTGGTCCAACCACGCCCGCATTGCTGATCCGCAGATTTTTCACACCAAGAAACATGTGCAAGGGTGTCCAACCATGTCTATAAATCTCAGCAAAAAAATGGAAGAAAAGAAACAATCATCAACGTGTAAGGTAAAAGTTAACCCAACAAAGACATATGATTAGATTTTATTCAATGCAACTTCTAAACTTACAATATAATATGTTTGCTTGGCTGAACCAAACAAGTTATGTGCCAGCACACCAGATTTGAATTTTTTTTGTTCATAGCATGATGTCTCGCAGAGTGAGTAGTGGCAAGTAGCATGTCTGCAGATTGTACAGTGCAAATATTTTTCTTTGCAGCAAGAACATGTAAAAAAAATACGATTAGGAGTCAGTTCCGGACACCAACTCTTGGTGTTGAACTTGATCGTAGACATTTTCAGATCGAACAATAACTACAAAAAAAAAGAACACATAACAAATGATGAAAGATAAAACTAGCAAGAACTAAACAAGAGTTATTAAGGATCTAAGAAACCCACCAATAAGATAAACCTAATTTTTTTTATAAAAAAAACAAAAGAAAGAAAGAAAAAAAAAACAAAAACAGACAATTCAACAAGTGTTCAAAAGGATCCTAAACAATAGTTATTAAGGATCTAAGAAACAAACAAGCTTATAAAACCCACGAACGAGGTATAATCACACAATAAAAAACAGACCGAATGGACAAACAAATCAACAAGCTTTCAAGTGGATCCTAAACAAGAGTACAAAAGTTATTAAGGATCTAAGAAACCCACCCACAAGATATATAAACCTACCAACCAGATAAATAATCACTAGATAAACAAACCAAAGGGAGAGAAATCAACAAAGGTTTAGATCTAAGATTTACCAAGTGGAGAGAGTAGGTAAAATTACATGTTTAAACTCCCCATGTCTACGCCCTAAAAAAAGCCGTAAAAAATGAAATCCTAGATCTACGCCGTCAATGAACAATTTATGTACAATTTTTAATATAACTATTTGAACTATGCAATATATTTTTCTGTTGGTTAAAGTTTTATAAATGACATAATATTGATTGTTTATTAATCATTGTGATTTTACCCTAAAATTCTAATAGGACAAGGAGTACCATTGAAATATCTATACCATCATAATAAACCATATTTTAAGTTTAATTATACATTTCATCTTAATGCAGAGAACTAAATATTTTATATCAAACATAATTAATACATCATATCAAATCTATATCTTAGTAAGAATGGAAATTACAATTAAAAATTAACAAAATGTAATTCGCAAAAAAACTGAATCAACATTTTTTAAGATATATTTGTTATGTTGTTATCTTCTAAGTACTAATTTTACCTCATGTCTTAATCAATTTTACATGAGTGAAATTTATAAAATAAAAACATATAGAAAGATATAAATACATTCTCATCAAATAACTGAAGATTCATTCCTATAAATTATAATTTATTTTGAATTATTTTATGTTTTGACATATGCCTTACAAAAATACATGTGCTGAAATTATAAAATCAAACATTAAAAACTTACTAATATGCTTAAATGATTTTTAAAAAAATGATATATATTAATATTTGAAAATTTTATTATTCTAAAATAATTTTCATCGTTAGACAACAGTTTAGTAATCACATTTAACTATCTCTTTCATTGTCATAATTCACTTCTTCATGGATTAGAGTAAAAAATTTAATAACAAAAAATAATATGAGCATCATATGAGATAATATGTATATTGGTTAGTATTTTAAATTTAATAATAAAAATAATCAAAAAAATCACTTACATCCACAAAAATTTTGGAATCCAAAAATATCCTGAATATTATTATTCTATATGCCATAATTTCATAAGTAATATTTTGTCAATCTTCATCAATTCACCAAAAATTCATTCCTACAAACTCATTTTTTCTATTTTTTTCAGACTTTTCATATTACTACATGCATTAAAATCTTTAAAATAAAACATGTAAAACTATACTAATACACATCATGTATTGAATTTTTTTTTAAAGTTCATTATTGTTTCAAGGTTTGGAAACTTTCCCGCGGATTTAAGGTTTTCGCTTTGGAGAAAGACAATATTATCTTATTCGAATTCAAGACAAAGAGAGACAAGAAGAAGGTTGTAAAGGGTGGACCTTGGAACGTTGATGGTGTCTTATTAGTCCTCAAGGAATGCCCAAAAGACATTTCCATATTGATTTCTCTGTTGCTTGCTTCTGGGTCAAGCTATTAGGCTTGCCCTATTTTAACTATATAAAAGCAGATGTTGAAAAGATTGGGAAAAATCTTAGTGATGAGCCATTGGTTTCGTTTAATTATGACTATTCAACAAGAAGCTTTTGGGTTAGAGCTAAGATAAATTTGAAAAAGCCTCTCCCTCCTGGATTTTACACTGGTAGAGGTTGTGGGCGTCCATTCGTTCAGTTCAAGTACAAGAATCTAGGGGAATTCTGTGAGCGTTGCGGTCTGATAAGCCACCGAAATTGTGGAAAAGCTGCAAAGTTGAGATCTTTGACCCGTGAGTTTAAGACGCATGTGTATGGCCCATGGCTGAGATATGATTCTGAAGCTGCTAGTAATGGTTTACCTGTGAAGCCAAACTACTTTGAGTTGTATAATGAGATAGGTTTGGAGTATGAGGAAACACTTACTTACGCTCAATTCTTGGTAGTGGTCGAGGTTGATGTTATTTATGCGAGCAAGCATGAGTGGGGCGGCAAGAAACTGATACGTTCTTTGTTAATAAGCAAGAATTATTGTTGTTTCCGGTTTCCTTGTTACCCGACACAAGTTATTAAAGATGTTTTAACGTTTGAAGTCGATAGGATCTCGCCTCTGGCAAGGTTGACGGCGGAGGACAAGGTGATACATGTATATTTTACACTCTTTCATCATGCATTTCTCATTCATTATGTTCTCTTAACTCATTGTTTTGCATTGTTTTCAGTCTCTTTTGCATAATATGCATATTTAGGTAGTCTTTGAATTGGTTTTGCATGCATCTTGCATATTGGAGTTATTTCAGGTGTCTTAGGAGATGTCCAAACCATCAAAAGCAAACAGGGAGCAGGAGAGCAGTCCATCGACCTAACTTTCCACGTCTTTGATCGAGTCAAGTGAAGATTTTACTTTGGGATTCAGCTTTCTACGTCTTCATCAAAGTTGTATATAATCGAGTCATCTTTCCAATGCTGTTGATTTCAAGCCAATCGGAGGCGTGGTTCAAAAGTTATCACCGTTTTAGTGGATGCACGTACGTTCCGAATTCCGACTCGACCTGCACACAAAGGAGAGCTCCCGATCGAACATGTTAGCAGCGACTCGACCAAGACGTCTCAGGAGGGCTCCTGAGCACCCTCAAGACGTTACTCGATCAGCAGCTCCCAGACGACACTTTTCAAGCTGCCTCTCGATCGACGATTTCAAACTGCCACTCGATCGACGTTCTCAAGCCGCCATTCGATCAAACATCCTAGACCCCGACTCGATCGACACTCTCATGACACGAATTGATCGACGCTATTAAACCGACGTCCTGGTTTTGTTCTGAAGACGCGTTCGAGAAGGGTTCCTGAACCGACCTTCTATCTTGTTGTTTTATGTTTTAGGGCTTTCCATGTTTTACTATAAATACATTTTGTTAAGTCTTCAGCCGAGACATCTCGCTTTTTCTTAAGGTTTACTAGCCACCTAAAACGTTCTCTGATCTTGTAATCCAGATAGCTTTGATTTTATTGAGTTTTTGCATTGGATTTCTTATACAGAGTTGTTCATCTCCTTTTTATCTATCTCATGATGCTTGATTCAATGTTTTCTGAGTTTGTATCGTTGATGATGATTTCTAGATCCGAGTAGTGTGATAGTTCTTGAGGATGGGATAAATTAGGTGGAGGATCTTAGTGTGTAGGGTGTTTGAGTTAGATTTGTATGATTCCCTTCTGGACTAGTGTTAGTAACACTAGTTTCTCTCTGATCAATTGGAACTAGGTTTTAGACATTTCCACACCCAAAAGGTGTTTGATGAAATGCCTGACCAACTAGTGCCAGAGACTTGCATTCCTAGCCTAAGAGATTAGTTGTCTAGGGTGTTTGTTGACGTGAATGAAATGGTTCGTCATGCCTGCTCAACCATGTTTCTCTAGCGAGAGCTAGGTTTGGAAGTGTTTGAGTCTGAGTAGCTTCTGCCAAGAGATTGGATTAGCTAAGTCGTGATGTTCATTGTCTAGGGATAGTTTGCTTGTGGCATGTTAAACACTCTATAGACTAGAAGACTCCGCCGACATCAATTACTCCCATCTTTAAGACTTCTATATTTCTGATTGATATTGCATTCCTGAGACTGTTTCGGTTCTTGCTATTTAGTTCATGCTTAGACTCGTTTCGGTTTTTACTTATTCATGTTCGCTTCTCTTCATACATTTTCATTTCCAGTTCTGTAGTCCATTTCCTTTTTGCATTTTCATCATTCTAGGATTGTTAGACAAAAACACTCTTTTTGAATTGGTTTAACTTGTGACTACTTGATTGCATCTTGATTGTTAGTAAAGTTTACCAATTGGATTGACACCTTCTGTACTACAACTGCATTAGGTTAATTGAGACTTGCTAGAACATACAAAAATCTTAGTATCACAAGGCCATCATAGTATGTGGCCTCATGGATCACTTAATGAACCAGAGGGAGATTTGGTCGAAGCAGATGGGTTCCTATTTTAGTTCGTGTGGAGAAAACAATAATGGTACCACCAGTGGATATGGAGACTATGCTCCAAGATGAAAAAGATAAAAAAAACTTCACAAAACCATCAGTTGCATGGTCATTAAAACGGTTGACCCATGTTTAGAGAAGTCAGATGATTTACTGATGAGGACTATCCGAGATGCGATCGGTGAGGCCGGTTTGACTCATCAGGTCCCGGATTTTTATTTTGAGATGTCGATGAGATGGGTGAAAGCCTTGAACAACTTGCCACCTAAAGTTTCCAAAAGATTGCATCCCAATCAAGTGTGTCACAGTGCTTGGTCCTGATATGGATTTGTTTGGTACATGTTGTATATGTCAAGAAGATTTTTTTCTTGGAGAGGAAGCAACCCTTACTTATCGTTGTTCTCATGCTTACCACACTAGCTGCATTGAAGACTGGATCCAAAAATCTCAGAAGTGTCCACTTTGCCGTCTCCAACTTCAAGTGTTATCGAGTCTTGACGTCTTTAGCTAGTTTCCTAATCCACATAATAAGCTCTGGTTTCTCCTATTCGCATCTTTCCATGATAAATGCTTAGAAATTAACTCTCTCTTCTGTTTCACAAAACCATCTGAAGTTCTACTAGTAGAATATTTCCGCTCTTTTTGTTTCATTTTTCTTTCAATTTCAATTTCTTTTTGTATTTCATTAGAATTCCTATAACTAATTCTTGATGTCTTTGGTCTTGATGTATTTTGGTCTTTGAATTCCTAAAAGACAATTGAATCATTTCATAGACTAGTCTGAAACAATCTACAATTGAATCACAGAATGATAATGCAAAGACCAAAGAATACAAAAAAAAAGTAGTGTTCAGAAAACATTATAAAGTTTGCAGGCATTATCTCTAACGACAAAACCACTTCTTAAAGTTTGGTTGATAAAAGAATAATAACACCCTCCTAAAACTGATTCCTCCTTGGCTTTGTGGGCCGGCCAGGTTTGCTAGGTCTCATTTTTTTTCTTCCCTTTAAGCTTGTCTAACTGGTTTTGAGCCTTTCTAACTACTCTTATCTGCATTTGGTCGAATTCCTCTCTATTCTGTGCTTGTATCTCTTCATCGGTCTGATGAATAGGCTTCTTATATCGATTAGGGCCAGACCGGCGACAACCTCCAACCAGTGTTGCAGGTTTTTGCTTGGGTTGTTGGGTCTGTGAAGCTCTCTCCTCATGCTGCTTTTTCATCTGAAGAAGCTCATATGTTGGAATGTGCATACTGTTTTCTCCCATAGCTTGAGAAGCAAGACCAAACACTAAAAAGGCATCTTCAGTAGGAACCTCCAACTTTGGATCCATATACTCAGTAGCATTCTGTCCATGTATCATCTTATGAGCCTAGAAACAAAGGGTATAACAACTAATTCTTAGGCTGAAATGTGTCTTCCTTCAAAGAACTATACTATGGAAATTGCAATCACAGACTCAAGAGGACAAACTAGGAAGTAAGTACTTACAAGGTTTGGGGAAATCTGCTTTCCGGTTAGCAAATTTAAAAAGAACAGAACCAAAACTGTATGCCACACTTTCATGGTTTACATTTCCTGCAATGAGAAGAATATAACGTCACATTCTGACACAGATAAAACTAAGAGAGAAGCGCCATCAGATCACCTGTTGTTATTTGATCATCCATGCTCTCCTTTATCAAGCCAAAACACGAAAGAAAAGCATCCCCATCCTATAGTATCCATTAAGCAAAAACAGTTTAACAACCTTAGATCACAAGGATACATAGCACTAAAAGTTTCCCCTTACGTTTACCTCATCAAACAGAACGGTGTAGGCACTTAAGTTATTGTAGGATGCAAACCCTTCTGTACTACAATGATCCAACGCTTCAGCTATTTGATAGGCTATTCTCAACCGCACTGACCATTCCATGGTGTGATTGCCCTCTGTGATATCACAACAGGGACAAAGTTCAAGACAGAGAATGCTAAATTTTGATTCCATTGATTCTAGAAACATATACATTGATTCCTACTAGTTGTAACTCTGTTTCAGGTCACAAAAAAAACTAATTCACAACAGGGGCAACGTTTAAGACAGAGAATGCTAAGTTCTTATTCCATTGATTCTACAAACAGATACATTTATTCCTAGTAGTTCTAAATCTGTTTCAGGTAAAAAAAAATTATAATTCTTGAACCATCTATATGCACAAACGATCATGTGACATAAACCCTCATCGTTTCTGTACCCAGATCAAGTGAAAACAAAAGCATGCAGTAATCAAGTAGAAGGAACATACGGTGGAACAAACGCTTAGCAAGCGTATCATTTGGCATAAACTCTGCAACAAGTAGCCTTTCATCTCCTTCACTGCAACATCCAATCAAATTGACGACTCCCTTGTGCCGTAACAGCCACGCTTTTCGTGCCTCTTCCTGAGAAACGAAGGAAGACGAAACAGAATCACAACCCATCCAGCGAAATCAATAAAGATTTGAGAATCGATGAACTCTACAGGCAAGAAAGAGTTACCACAAACTGATCACGATCAGGTCAAGCCGTGTTCTTGAACTTCTTGACAGCAATGGAGCCGAAGCTCTGCGATTGGCCCTTGTAAACGACGTTGGATGATTCTTCACCGTTCTCTGATACAATCTCGTCGGAACTGAAGTTCTTGGTCGCCGTCTGGAGATCGCAGTAGGAGAACTCTGTGAAACTCGTAAACTTTTCGTCGTTCTCGAGCTGAGAAATCGACGACGCGTTCAGAGTCTGTTCTTGATCTTCCATCTTCGTGGGCAAAGGGGAGAGAGAGAGAGATGGGGTGAGCGCAAAAATCTGTTTTCTGTTATTTTTATTTTTTTTTTTTT
>NC_025700.1:15692721-15705777 GCF_000633955.1 Camelina sativa
TTTTTTTTTTTTTTTTGTTAGAGAGAGTGAAAGAGAGCGAAGGAAACTATGAAACCAATGATCATCAACTTATAAGCATCATCGTGACTTTCAATACAAGGAGTGATAGAAATGTATTTGTGTTCTATAATATACTGACTCCAAAGTTCAACGTTTCAGTTTTACAGTGGCACCAAGTATGTTATGTAATCTAAACCAACAAAAAATATATATACACATAACCCTGTTTTAAAAATCTCCGCCTATAATCGATTACGTCCCGCAAAATTGCTAAGCTCACCCTCTGCGCCTCGATTAATGACTAATCCCTGCCTAACATCGATTATCCAATTATGCATGTCTAGTCCGATTATTTTCCGGTTAATTTTGTGTATACCAATTTTTTTAGAACCAAATAAAAATAAAACATAAATATTTTTGTTATTTAGGCATTTAAATTAAGAGATTATGATGTTTTACAATAACTAATATATAACTTTTAACAAAAATCATAAAAAAAAAGTTTTAAAATGATGTTTTATGTGTTTACCATAATTTTAAAGACAATACTATAGTTTTATATTTTATTTGATATTTTCTTTTTAACATAAACAGAAATATACATATATTTAGTACAATATATTTTTATTTTATTGTTAATTTAATAAAATAACCCTAAAACTAGTACCCGATTAATCTCCGTTTAATCTTCAATTTTCTCGCTAGGCGTTAGGCCCACTTCGACCGCCCGACTAGCGCCTAGCGATTTCTAAAACAGGGCACATAACCAACTCAAAATTATCTTTCAGAGAACAGATTATTTATATGGCTTAGTTCTGTTAGTTTTGGTCCTTACATTACTAAACAAGGTACTTTAGTTCACATATTTCTGTTTTAAGGTTAAAAGACTTTCAGTCATCAATTACTTCTTCGTATTTTGGCAACACTAGTCATTAATTATTTTGAAGTAATTAATAACTCATTTAGTAATTATGTTAATTAAATCTATAATTAAAACAAAACATACGTTATATAGATGTAGAGTTGGTTACATCTCTAGGGAACGAAAAAATTGGATCACGATGGTAAAAAAAACTTTGAAACGCCACGAAGCAAAAACTACTAGCTGCTCTAGTTTGGGCATTGCCGAGCCTTGACAATTTGGGCTACGAAGTGGTGAAGCTCGAAAGATCGTCTAAGTGCATCATTCATGCCATAACCTCCCCTCAAGATTGGCCGAGTATCCTGATGAAATTGCCAAAAAGGCTTCCTCTTTTTCGAATTAGATACATATTTACTCTTAATTTGGTGGTTCCTATAGTTGTGAAAACGAATTTGGTTCGGCTATTTATTTTAATACGAAGTAAATTTGAGATTTTTTTTTTTCTTTCAATAAAGGTGGCATTGACAATAACTATAAATCTATTTACGAATTTACCCGAAGCATGTTTTTAGTTATTTTTTTTTTTTTGGTTCTTGTCCTCTTTTTCTAAATACAACTTAGCAAGAATCACAAACCTACAACTTGACAAATTTTAAATTAGAAGAAGAAAAAACATGAAAAATGTCACAAAGCATTGATTATCGTCTGCTTCTTGGAACACCGTATCCCAAACATATCAGCATCTCGAGATCTCTTTCCACCGCAAACGGCTACAACGTCGTTTGGCTTCACGGTATTCACATTAAAGATATCAACTCCGAAAAGCCGAACCACTACTTGAACCGGATTTTCCCTCGGACCGGACCGAACTTTCCAATCAATATAAAGCTGCCGGTCTAGTCCGGTCGATCTCTCGAAAGTAACAACATCACCAGCTCGGAGATGCTTCTCCTTGACGAATCTACTCCATCCCTTGGTCAACACGTAACTTTGACTACTGTTCCAGTATGAGTAACGGAACCTCCACACTTTACCGTTAACGTCTTCGAAGTTGATCAAAACGCCTTTAGTCACTGACGGTGAACGTGACGGTAACGGAAAATGCTTCTCGGCGTGTTGTTTAGGTATCACGAGACGGTTCAGCTTCCCCACGTCGCTAGGCGTTACAGCTTTCTCGAAAAGCACCTCACGCGTCTTCAAAACGTTGTCGTTTAGAACCGTACTACTAGATCCGTTACGTTTTCCGTTGGCATCGACGGAGAGAAACAACCGGCGTTTATTGTTCTGTTCAAGCTCGTCGGCGTAAGTGTGTTTCCTCAACATGTCGACGATCTCTGCCTTTGAGTGAGCTTCAAGAAAAGCTAAATCTCCGTCGTCGAGAAGGGTCTTGAAGTTGACGACGGCGTCGCGGCCGCGGAACCGAAGTGCGGCGATGTCGTAGGAGCGAGCGGCTTCTTCTTGCTCGTTGAAAGTTCCGAGCCATACTCGTTGATGCTTCTCGTAAATCTGAGCTCCCCATCTTCCGTTAGGTTGAGGAACCACGCCTTTGTATTTTGACGACGGTAGCTTCCGTGATTCTGTCTCGACGCCGTTCTCCGAATCCAACACGACGCTGCTTCCGCCGCTTCCCATCCGGTAGAGATGAAACGCCGCCGCCAGAGGAGGAGGAGGAGAGAGTTTCTTGGCTGTGGTGGTGGAGAAAGATTCCGAAGTGGAGGAACTTATCTCTTCTATGCAACTAGAATCCATATTCTTTGTTTCAGTTTCTTGAAGATTCTGAGCAAACCAAGAAACACAAATTATAACCTTCTAACAATCAAAGTATAAAAGAAACACAAATTAGGTGAGAGAGATTTGGGTTACGTTGTTGCTTTTATTCTTTTTTTTCTTTGGTGCACCTATATATATACAGAGACATATGATGCTGTGAGGAATGAACGAGGCAAGTGCATGTACATGTACATTTTATAAAATGTATCTAATTAATTTGTTTTATGTTTTTGAAAATATGTCAAATTGAGAAAAATGGTTACGTGGGGTCAACGCTTATAAGGATCGCAAAATTAACTTCGAAGGAAGTTTCCGAGAAGGGCAGACCAAAAAAAAGTAGTACTACGGCTTTTCTATTTTTCGTACGTTTTGTTATGTACATTTTTGGGAAACATTTTTCAACAATGTAAGTACAATTTTTTACAACACATTACACGTACTTTCATCAAATAATGTTCTCATCAATCATCATACTTATAAGTTACTTGAAGTATATATAACCACAGTGGAATGATTTTTTTTTGTTGCATTCATAACCAAATGTTAATTTTACAACTCATTGTTCCCGTGGAAAACAAAGGGATGTTAGAGACTAAATATAGTTAAGCAATAACTCTCGCTTTTTTATTCATAGGTCATTTTATTCGTTGGCATATTCGCGTTATACATTCATATGAAAAAAAATTATACAATCTAAGACAGAAAGTAACACTAGTAATTATGAAATATTAGATGCTTGGAGGAGATTACTTGACTAAATATCGATATCCGATTCAACAATCCAAATATATTCAACTTTTATAGGTTTAGAAGAGTCAGAGTTTTGAGTTTTGACGAGAAAAAAAGGAGACAAGACATACAAAATGAATAAACCAATGGCAATGGGTTACATGATAAATGGGACCAACCAAGGGGGTCAAGTGGGATGGGGGATCACATGAAGGACCTATCCTCTCTTTTTTCTTTTAGTTCATCCCCCCTTCGAAGCAATCTGGTTGCGATATTTTTATTCACCATCTTTATATGTTTCTTGTTTAAATATTTTGTGAATTGATTAGAAAACAAAAAAAGAGACTTTTGGATAGGTAAGGTCGCAAGGATTATGATCTTATCTGATACTGTTGTCTCTTATACTATCGTGACATAATCTGCTTTCTTTTGTTTTTCCAGTTTCCTTCTTAATTCGTGGCTATTTTTTTTTCTTTAATTCTCGACACCAATGGAAAATGTGTGTATATAATTGCAACAAGCAAACACTAATAATTTTCTTTCTACATCTTTTTTATTTTTAATTCTCTTTATACATCTTACTCTCTGGTATATAATCATATTTCTAATTTGAATATATGTTATATACATAGAATATTATTGATGTACGTATATCTCTATATATTTGAGAGAGAGGGAGAGAGAACAAATGGATTAATTGTAGACATGGCGTGATGTTCCCGCTTGGGAGGGAGACAATTTGATGAAATTGAGCTTATCCAACCAAATATTTTTTAGACGTTGCTATGTTTTCATTTTCTGCCCCTACTGTAGTTTTTACTTTTACTACGTATGACATGTATAGTACCAGTACAATAATTATAATCAACGTCCCGTTGTTTCTAGAATGAACAATTATGGTGTGTTTAATTCCTCTATGATCGTAGTAATCATATATCAACTTGGAGTATATCTATGAACCGAGAAAATGTTCTCATCGAAAAAAAGTTAAACCCTTCGCATCTCATGCATGATTAAGTTTACCATATCATCCCAACATATTCAAGTACTAGTCCAACTCCTATGAACTTGATTAAGAATTAATTATATATATATATATATATATATATTATATGTATATTTATATATTTGAACCCTTACCCATATATATATATATCTAAACTCTACAATATGTATAATATATACACATGTGTATACATATCTCACCTCTCATTATCCCAACACATTTAATTTATCAATAAATATGACACATCAATAATCATCCAAATCACATGATAAGGTTGAATGCTGAATCAGTAATAATAAATAATACTAATAATAACAACATCAGAGCATAAGAAAATTAAAGATTGCTAGAAAATTTTTCATTAAAACGTAGGAAAATATTTTGAAAGAAAAAAAATAATTATTATTATTAGAAAAACAAGAAAAAGTCCATGCACGTATACGTAGAAACAGCGTGCGGGGTAGAGGGGGTCGCAAACGGCAAGCGATGTGTTTTTTGTCAACAATTTGGAGATGCAAGTAGGAGAAAACTTGTGATTCGTTCCAAGCAAACCAAAAAGGTCAGCTCCATCATTTTCATTGTTTAAACATGGACCCAAACCTCATCTCATCCTAATTTTAGTCATATTCTTATTCCATCTGAGCCGTTCATTTTGGATTCTTATCCTCCATCGTTGAGATCGCACAGTTTTGGTAAGAGACAGAGTATGTCTTATTGACATATTTCGTATTTTCCATCTTCTGCTAATCACTAGTATCCACTTAATCAGACTTGACTTAACTAAATTCATTTTATTCTGGTGGACTAATGAAACTCGTGGTCTAGTTTTAGACCAGAAGAACTAACTAATTAAATATTTAAACCATGATGACCAGCTTAATTAATGTATTTAATAGATCAATCTTGTGGCTCCTACATACTTAATTAATTGGATACAAGGGTGAAAAGGCGAGAAAATAAAATATTAATTAGCGTGCAATTAATTAAATATTACACAGATCGAGAACACAATTATTTGATTGATCTGCATAAACAATACTAGTATTATTCAGAATTATTATGTCTCATTATACTATTATTTGTAAATTGCAGCAGCCGATCCATATCTAGTTTTAATGATCTACCTAACCCCTAGGTCTTCTATTTTAGCATAAAGTACCACAGTGTAATTGGCTAATTGATTCATGTCTAGCCAATAGTATAACTTAGCAATATGTTTCGTCTTTTAGATATATGCTGTACCAGAAACATAATAAACTTGAAATTTATCGAATCAATACTTTATATTAAAGTGACTATGTGGAATTGAAGCGACTTTGTCCAATTCGGTGTTCTGTTCATAAAGCCATAAAAGCCAAGCAAAACTACAAATAAAAATAATATAATGCTAATTAGTTTAGTTAATCATGTGACTTGATGTATTAGTGATTAGTATGAGAATATCATGTGAGACAGTGAGGGGCAAATGAGAATTTGTAGGACTGTATCTTTCTTTATCACACGTACCCACGTCGACACCGACAAGCTGTATATATTTGCGCGTACATTGTGGTCAATGTTCTTACTGATTCGTTTCACATTTCTTTGCCAATGCTAGCTACTACAAATATTTTATGAGTAACATACAAGTTGTGTGTTTATTGTAACTTGTAATGTCATTGGTTGTAATAATACCTGTCATCTGTTATCTATTAAAGTATCTGTTAA
This sequence comes from Camelina sativa, assembly GCF_000633955.1. Taxonomy (NCBI): domain Eukaryota; kingdom Viridiplantae; phylum Streptophyta; class Magnoliopsida; order Brassicales; family Brassicaceae; genus Camelina; species Camelina sativa. Next base: position 15,698,796 of record NC_025700.1, read on the forward strand.
TGTCATTTGTCCTTCTAGCGCCGCTCTAAACTCACTAATTTTTTTCATAATTGGTAAACTAAATACAAATACTTAGTATTATCAACGATTGATTAGTATTTGCTTCTTGTTTTCCTTATATTTTTTAAAAATCAATTAGCTACATTCAATCTTTAGATATCCGCTTGATTTTTATAAACTTGTATCAGGACAACAACAAAACTAGTACAACTATACAAGTACGTTGTTGGAATTTATATATAATAATTGATTTGCTATTATAACGATCATAACGACCCGTAAAGTTTTGGCTTAAAATGTTGGGAGGAAATATTTATAAATGCGTCGGTCAATTCCGTGACGAACTTTACTCCAGTGCAGTCATTATTCTATATAATGATAGTATATTACTTTGTTATGAAGTGGCATATAAACTATTATCTTGCAAGCAAGGATTGTGGAAGGATTAGCTAATTACGTGCATCGAGGTCAATGAAGTAAAAGCAAAATTCCCAAAATAGTTGTCATATAATAATTGTACGGAATCGGTCAAAACACTTTCATCAAGAAAGTTGATTTCAATGATGTTACTAAATTATTTCGATGGTAGGGCATATATCTATTATAAATGTGAGATATTTCATACAAAGAAAAATCAGTTAAAGTAAATAACATTTCAGAAAGACTAAAGATAAACAGAGTTAAACTTAACGATTCGAGGCCTGATGGTTTCCAATCTGTCTTCTATCAGTCTTGTTGGGAGACGGTGGGAGATTTAGTCTCAAAGTTTGTCTTGTAGTTCTTTGAGACATGTTTACTTTCTGTGGGTACGAATGATGTGTTGATAGCACTTATTGCTAAAGTAAACAAGCCGGAGAAGATTTCCCAGTTCAAACCTATTAGTTTATGTAATGTTTTATTTAAAACAATTACAAAAGCAATGGTTATGTGGTTGAAGGAGGTGATTCCACAACTTGTTGGACCTGCACAATCAAGCTTCATCCCTAGAAGATTGAGTGCGGATAATATTGTTGTTGTTCAGGAGACAGTCCATTCTATGCGACGGAAGAAAGATAGAAAAGGCTGGATGTTGAAACTGGACTTGGAGAAGGCTTATGATCGCATTAGATGGTATTTTCTCGAAGATACACTTCATGCAGCCCGTTTTCCTGAGGTTTGGATAGAGTGGATTATGCGATGTGTCAAAGGTCCTTCAATGACAGTTCTATGGAATGGGGAGAGAAAAGAGTCCTTCACACCCTCAAGAGGGTTAAGATAAGGTGATCCCCTGTCTCCTTATCTTTTTGTGTTGTGTATGGAAAGGTTGTGCCACCAAGTTGAGTTAGCAGTGGGTGCTGGAGAGTGGAAACTGATTAGTCTATCACGTGGGGGACCAAAACTCTCGCATATGTGTTTTGCAGATGATTTGATTCTCTTTGCTGAAGCATCGGTGTCCCAAATTCGTGTTATACGAAGGGTTTTGGAGAGGTTCTGTAATGCCTCGGGGCAGAAGGTCAGCCTGGAAAATTCTAAGATATTTTCTTCTGACAATGTTCATAGAGATAAGATGAAGTTGATCAGTGATGCAAGTGGAATAAGCTCCACACAAGACTTGGGGAAGTATCTGGGGATGCCGGTTCTACAAAAAAGGATCAATAAAACGACGTTTGGTGAAGTCCTCGACAGAGTGGCTTCACGTTTATCGGGTTGGAGGAGCCGAGTGTTGAGTCTGGTAGGTAGGATAAATTTGACAAAGGCGGTTTTACAATCGATCCCTATTCACACTATGAGTACTATCTCCTTATCTAAGACGACTTTGGATGCACTGGATAAAGTCTCTAGATCTTTTTTGTGGGGCAGTACTACAGAGATAAGAAAGCACCACTTACTTGCTTGGGAAAAAGTTTGTAAACCAAAGAGAGCTGGAGGGTTGGGTATCCGCTCTGCTCGGGACATGAATAAAGCATTTTTAGCAAAGATTGGCTGGAGATTGTTAAATGATAAATCTGCCTTATGGGCTAGAGTTATGCGGAGCAAATATAAAGTGCAGGATGTCCATGATCTTTCTTGGCTTATTGCTAAGAGTGCGTGGTCATCTACTTGGAGAGGGATCGCTTTAGGGATAAGGGAGGTCTTAGTTCTGAGTTTGCGTTGGGTTCTGGGTGATGGGACAACTACTCGGTTTTGGACAGACAAGTGGCTTTTGGAGACTCCTTTGAGTGAGAGTGTTTTGGTACCTCTACCAGCAAAGTTTGATCAAATTCGTGTTTGTGATGTTTGGAGTAGTGGAATGGGTTGGCAACTGGACAATATTTTGCCTTATGTTTCTGCTAATGTCAGACTATGCCTTGCAACAATTGTGGTGGACACTGTTACGGGTGCTTCTGATATCTTGGGGGGAAAGTCAGGATGGGAGATTCACGGTTCAGTCTGCATATCATTTCATAACTAAAGATATTGTACCGCAACCAGATTTAAGTGCTTTATTTGCTCGCGTATGGCAGGTCAGGGTACCAGAAAGAGTGAGGCTGTTCCTTTGGTAGGGAGTTCACCAAATTTTAATGACGAATATGGAGCGAAAGCGTCGGCACCTGTGTGATAATGGGATTTATCAAGTGTGTAAAAGTGGTGAGGAGACGATCATTCACATTTTACGAGATTGCCCTGCCATGTCAGGAGTTTGGAACAGGTTAGTGCCGAGACAGAAAAGAGATGATTTCTTTCAAAAAACCCTGTTTGAGTGGGTCTATGCGAACTTGGGAGATCAGTCTGTTGTCGGAGATTGTCCATGGTCCACGGTTTTTTCTATGACTGTTTGGTGGGGTTGGAAGTGGAGATGCGGCAATGTTTTTGGTGTAATGGGTAAATGTCGGGATCGGGTGAAATTTCTGCGAGACCTTGCTAAGGAGGTGTTCCAAGCAAATTCAGTGACGAGCCAGGGTCATACAAGACCAGGTAGGGTGGAGAGGTTGATCTCATGGACCTGCCCGAGGGAAGGCTGGTGCAAGGTTAACACGGATGGGGGGTCTAGAGGTAATTCCGGGTTAGCATCTGCAGGAGGAGTTATGCGATCTAATACTGGTGATTGGTGCCGTGGTTTTGCTTTGAACATTGGTATATGCTCGGCACCTTTAGCAGAACTTTGGGGAGTTTACTACGGTTTGGTGCTGGCATGGGAGTGTTAGATGAGTTGTGTAGAGTTGGAGGTTGATTCTGAGGTGGTTGTTGGTTTTCTACAGACAGGAATAAGTGATTCTCATCCACTGTCATTCCTAATGCGTTTGTGCTATAGCTTCCTTGCAAAGAACTGGATAATTCGAATCTTTCACGTGCATAGAGAGGCTAATCGTCTAGCAGATGAATTAGCTAACTATGCGCTCTCGTTACCGCTTGGTTTTCATTATTTGGACGTTTGTCCGGTTAATTTACATTCTATTATGTTAGCAGACTTTAATGGGATTGTGATCCCACGGCTTGTTCGGTTGTAAACTTTATTTTATTTTATTAATAATTTGTAGGGGAACTTAATCCTCCATTGTCTACAAAAAAACGATTAAAACTGAGTCTTAGCTTTAAATGTTCAAATACGTAAAATATTGATGATTTAAGGGAGTAAAACCTATGAAAAAAGTAATTTTTTTTACATTCTATAAATTGAAAACTAAAAAGCCAAATAGTTGTAATAATTAATTTACCTCGTCTAGTGTCATCAAAAAAAAAAAAAAAAAAATCCTGATAACCACGTCAATGGATCAGCGTTGTTAAATCTCTCAAGCAGATCATTAATGGGCCGAAGTAGAAGCCCATTATTAAAACCTTTCCAGTTTCCATACCCGAACCTGATTTAAATCCACGTATCCTTTGTGGTGTAAATCTACAAATTTAATTCAAAACGAACAAAAAAAAAAACTAGTGGTGCGAAATCAACGGCGTTTAAGCAATTTTGGATTTTTTTGTCTTCCACCCAAAAAAAAAAAAAAAAAAAAAAAAAAAAAAAAAAAAAGGAATTTGATTCGTACCTTTTTTTAATTTTCCCAAAGGGAATAATTATAAACAAAGTGTTAATAATTGGTTCCTCCAACCAGACAAANAAAACTCAAACCGTACTCTCTAACCTCACCGATTTCGAGTTCTAATTCTAAACTAACGGTGAAGCTCAGTTCCAATTGTCACGCTCAATTGATCGACGCGGTTCACAATCTCTTCGTCGGAGTTGGTGTCGGACTTCCATGTACGGTTATGGAGTGTGGAGATATGATCTATCGCAGTACTTTGCCGAAATCTAACGGTTTAACGATCACTGCTCCTGGAGTGGCTTTAGCTCTCACTGCTTTATCGTATCTATGGGCTACACCTGGAGTGGCTCCTGGTTTTTTCGATATGTTTGTTCTTGCTTTCGTTGAGAGATTGTTTAGACCTACTTTTAGGAAGGTTTGATTATGGATGATGATGATGATTTGAGATTTTTTTTTGTGTGTTTTGAGTTCTTTCTCTTTGTTTGATTGATTGATGTGATTAGGTTTTGGTTTTGTGCAGGATGATTTTGTTGTGGGGAAGAAATTAGGAGAAGGTTCGTTTGGTGTTGTTTATAGAGTCTCATTATCCAAGAAACGTTCTAATGAGGTAATAACAAGTGGTTTGGATCAAAATGATTCATGTTTAAAATCCTTATCATTTCATTTGTTATCAGATCAGATTGTGTAATCAGTGAGATTGAGGTTTGGTGATTTTTTTGTTATTGAAGTGAGGATAAGGTTTGGTTGTATGTTATGTTATTTTGGTTGTTAAATAGGAGGGTGAGTATGTTTTGAAGAAGGCGACTGAATATGGTGCAGTGGAAATTTGGATGAACGAGAGGGTTCGAAGAGCTTGTGGTAATAGCTGTGCTGATTTTGTTTATGGATTTCTAGAGGTAATTTTGTCTTCCTTCTAAGATGACATTTTCCATTAAGGATTCAGGTTTCTAGATTTCTGTTTTTGTTGTCTGTGAAAACCATTGCAGAAGTCTTCAAAGAAAGGACCTGAATATTGGCTATTATGGAAATATGAAGGAGAATCAACACTTGCTGGTTTGATCCAGAGTAAAGAATTCCCTTATAATGTAAGTCATTTTTCCGGTTTATTTATCTTTTGCAGTCATCTCTATACGTTGTCACATTTGTAAGACAATGATGTAGGTAGAAACTATCATCCTTGGCAAAGTACAAGACTTGCCTAAAGGTTTGGAAAGAGAAAACAAAATTATTCAGACTATCATGAGGCAACTCTTGTTTGCATTGGATGGTCTTCACTCAACCGGGATTGTCCATAGGGATGTTAAGCCTCAGAACATTATATTCTCAGAAGGTAAATGATCTTAGTTTCCTGAACCTTTTCAAGCAAGGAACCCAATGAAAGGATGAGGACATGCGTTTTTGTGTCCACTGAAACTTGAGCAGGTTCTCGTTCTTTCAAGATCATTGATCTTGGAGCTGCAGCTGATTTGAGAGTGGGAATTAACTACATTCCGAAAGAGTTTCTCCTGGATCCAAGGTCTTTCTCTTTCAAAAATTTGTATCTTTCTCTGCCAAGTATCATAAATGTAAACCTCAGATACAGAAATTTTGTTTCACCGTAATATAAGTATCTTTCTTTTCGGATTGTTGCTTTCAGGTATGCAGCACCTGAGCAATACATCATGAGCACCCAAACTCCATCTGCACCTTCAGCACCTGTTGCAGCTGCACTTTCCCCTGTCCTGTGGCAGGTGTAAACTGAATTGTTGATTAACTGATCTTAATTGACAGAAAGCTATCCTACTACTTAAGTGCTAGATTTTGATGTATATGGTTTTTTTCCAAACAGATGAATTTGCCTGACAGGTTTGATATCTACAGCATTGGTCTTATCTTTCTTCAAATGGTAAGTAGCAAACCATCAATCGCTTGTAGTTTTCTCTAAGTTTCGACACAGGGCATGTTCTATTATCTTTGACAACCACAGTTTTCTCTACGTTTATGTTTGTATTCATCACTATCAATTCCACATTAGCAAGTCAGTCAGTGACTAGAGTTAGAGTAAATAGGAGATGTTTCAGGTTTTGACTTCTTAGGGTGTTGAGTAATTTTTTTGTTTGGGCGTTGGGAAAGTAAGTGAGGCTCTTGAAATTATATTCTTGGATTACTTTTGGTTCTGTTGTCTGGAGTGTTCTTGGTTTTATCATCCCTTCCTCGATTACAAGAGCTGAAAACATTTTTGTTCTTAACAGTTTCCTTGTGTGGGGAAATGTATCCATCATACCATGTTAATGTTCTCGCCATGCTTTTATTGTTCCAGGCATTCCCATCCTTACGATCTGACAGCAACCTCATTCAGTTCAACCGCCAGTTGAAAAGATGCGAGTATGACTTAACTGCTTGGAGAAAATTAGTGGAACCTCGTGCAAGCGCTGATCTCCGTAGAGGGTTTCAGCTATTAGACCTAGACAATGGCATCGGCTGGGAACTTCTTACATCAATGGTCCGATACAAAGCAAGGCAAAGAATCAGCGCGAAAGCAGCTCTTGCTCACCCATATTTCGATAGACAAGGATTGCTTGCGCTGTCCGTCATGCAAAACTTGAGGATGCAGTACTTCAGGGCTACACAACAGGACTACAGTGAAGCAGCAAATTGGGTGATCCAGTTAATGGCAAGAAATGGGACAGAGAAAGATGGCGGATTCACAGAAACACAACTCCAAGAGCTCAGGGTTTGTTGTCAATCAATCTACACTCTTTTATTTCTTCAAGTACTACCCAAGTTTGATGCCCAAATCATTGTTTCTCTTTTGTATTATTGTAGGAGAAAGAGCCTCGAAAGAAGGCGAGTGCGCAGAGAAACGCTCTTGCATCAGCACTTAGGCTTCAGAGGAAGCTTGTAAAAACAGTTACTGAGACTATAGATGAGATTAGCGATGGACGCAAGACTGTGTGGTGGAACCGATGGATCCCCAGGGAAGAGTGAAGACAGAATCAACTTACGAT